>NW_027202437.1:92500-234714 GCF_024711535.1 Dipodomys merriami
AAGGCCTGGACTCTTGTCCAAGATCATATATAGATTTTATCACTTTTGATTTTCCACTCAAAGTTGTAGCTCTACCACTTGAATCACACTGCTACTTCTTGGCTTTTGTGTTGGTTAACTGGAGATGTGTCTCTTGAGCTTTTCTGTTAGACTTTGTGGAATATTATGGTCATCAGAATGTAAATGAAGTAGAGATGCTAGGATTAATTCTGAACATATTTTCTGCATGTTCCATGTTCTTTTTCTATGAAATTTGGGCATTGAAATCCTCCAGTGGTTTTAAATAGAGACCATTTTCAAGTTGGTAAAAGTCGTGATCATTCCCATTTTGGACACACAATAAGTGTAAGTTGATACAGATGTAGAAGAAATACTTCACCTTTTCAAATAAAGCATATCTGGTTAACTCAGTAAGTTTTGATATCATGGTAGTATCACCTGTAGTCAGAGATCACATTTCAAGGGTAAAGTAAGAACACATGGTGTATTCTGTCTGGTATCACTTCTTGTGGTGGTGGTGGTGATGATGGATGTGTTTGAGCTAAGCGACTTAATTTCTGACTCAGCTTTCTTTCTTTCTTTATTTTTTTTATTGTGAAAATACTGTACAGAGGAATTACAATTACATGGGAAGATAATGAGTACACTTCTTATCAAGCATTGTAGACTCCTCCTTTATTTCCCCTTCCCATCCCTTCCCATCCTCCCCAACGCCCCCCCATCGTTCCTGCCTCCCCCCCGCCCAAAAGTTGTAAATTTCGTTTTCAACATAACAACTTGTACATCTCATTGTTGCAATGTCTCCACCTGTATCCCTATGGAAACGATTTGTTTTTCACCTTCCCCTCCAAAAATTATACCCACATCAAATACAGTGAAAGCTGGGATTATACTGTAGGGGAGGGACATAAAAAGCAACAAAGAAATAATCTTATAAATGCGTTAGAAAAAATCACATTGACTCAGCCTTATTGTTCATGGCTGAGGCTCATAGCTAGAACCATCACAAGCATTTTGCTAGTTCATCAGAGATGGAGAGTCATGCGGTCTTATTCCTATACAGGCTTTGAACTTCCCTCCTCCAGATATCTGCCTTTGAGTACCTAGCATTATGAAAACATGACCCACTGTGGCCTAGTTTTAGTTTAATTTTATAATGCACCAGTCAATAATGATGAATTCTGGGTTCAAAAAAGGGGAACAAAATTCGATAAGTATATTTTATTGCGTTTATCCACAAATGACTTTCTTCTGCACTGGGTAATGGGAATCACAGCAAGATGTCAATTATAACAAAGAATAGAAAACTTTGGCAGGGAAATTTGTAAAATGTCACATCAGGTAGGTCTGCTTGCTAATAACTTTTCAACTTTTAGTAATGTAGATCCACGAGTTAAAACATCATCAAGTTTAAGGGAAAATTTAAATTTATCAGTTCATAAAAAAGACTTTTCTTTTTACTTTTTTTCAGTGGTAAAGTGCTTGCCTTGCATGCCTGAGGCCCTGGGTTCGATTGGTCAGCACCACATAAAAAAAGACTTTCCTAATGAAGTTCCTCTGATATTGTTATTAGAATATGTGGGTAGATAGCTACCACAGGGTTCATTGTGTAATTTGGATAATATGATGATATTTTCTCTTTCCTGTGAGCTTGTGTCTACTTCAATATTGCCCCCATATCACTCATACATGTATCGTGAGTATGTAGAATGCTTCATTTGTTTATGATGTTTAAGAACATGCACAGGTTTAATATGCTAGAAATTGCCTTTAAATCTAAAAATCAGATTCATTTTCAGATTTTCAATGCCTTTGCAGTTAATCCTTATAAATTGCATATATTATTAACTCCAGTGCATGATAATACATTTGGGATGGATTGTTAACACAAAGATAGGTTGGGGTAATCCATGTTCAAATCAACTCAGTTTCCTCTCACACACAATAACATCTTTAATTTGCTAGACACTGGGTGAAAAGTAGGTTCAGTTACAACTTGGTGAGAAACTTCTTTAGTGGGAGTAATGAAGATATATTTCTATGAAATTTACCTGTAAGAGTTTTGACAAGTTCCCATCACAATGCTCAGATTTTAATAATTTCTGACATCCGAGGAAAAGAGATGCTCCCAAAATATCTTGTTCTTGGCAAGAATGGGCTTCTGGTTAAGAAAAACGGTGCCACTATTGTGTGATTTGAAATAGGGAAAGGATTTTTTGAAATCCCAGCCTCTTCTTGCCTTTCTGTCATGTATTAGGAAAGTCAAAACTGAAAATTTTGGAGGAGAAAGGAAGACAGAGAGGAAGAGAGAGAAAGAGAAAGAGAGAGACTGGGGTGATGGTTCTGGGACGGAGAAAACAGAGGGAAACGGAAAGCAAGAGAAACTTAGGTATAAAATACAAAGCAAATATCTTTACAGATACCTTTCAAACCTACCACAGGGTTTGGGTATAAGTGATTGATGGTGATATAACAAAGGCTATATAACAGCAAGGTGTTTTATTTTCCCCAAATCCAGCAGGGGGGAATAAATAAAACAAGAATATAAAAAGTAAAGAACTTTTAATACCTACAAGTACAGCAAAGATGAAATAGATCTTAATGCCCAGCCATATAAATATAAATCCTCATACTACTGGCGTTTTTTACTTGTATTCTATGTACTTGATGTATTTGTCTTTTTACAAAAATTTAAGAGACACTAAGAGCCAGGTTCAGAAAATATGTATGAATTTTTAATCCAATATAACAATTTTCAGACTGACAATTTCAAAGAATTATATAATCATAATTACTACATGGAGTGAACAAATTGGACATCATGAATTAAACATACAGGTAAGGAGAGAGACAGTAACAGTAGAAAGAATTTTTAAAATATCACTGACGATATTAGTATAAAACAGAAAACAAAAGACTTTGATGAACTCATCAGTGTAGTGGGAAAAATACATATGAAGATATCAGTGAGCTTAAAGACTTTTCAATAGACAGTTACCAATCTGAAATTGAGGAGATAGAAAAAGGAATGAATTAAAAGAAATAAAATATTCAGCATCTATGTGATAATTATTGAAGGTATCATATATGTATAATGAATACTAGAGAAACAAGAATACAAAGGCCAGAACAGCTGATCAAATGATAATAGTTGAAAATTAAACAAAATTTATATGAAATTCCAGAAGCTTACAGAAAACAAAGCAAAATATTTTAAAAAATCATATTTTAATGGCAGAACACCAACAGCAGAAATAAAAAAGTTACCCACCATACAGTGAGACCATTGGCAGATATTCATAGCAGCATATCAAAAAGGAACAATCACTATGTGCACATGTTCTTATAAAATAATATTTAAAGAAATGAATTCCAAGAGATGGAAATGAGATTTTTGGTGTTGGTGCTGCTGTTTTTGTTATTTTCCTTTATTTGTCATTTGAAGGATGGGGGGGCACAGAAAAGGTGGGACAAAGGGAGAACAAATGCAGCAGTGGTATTCATTAGACAGTATGTAGAAAATGAACTGACTGTCCCTCAATAGATGAATAGATCAAGAAAATGTGATATATGCTGGGTGCCGGTGGCTCATGCTTATAATCCTAGCTACTCAGGAAGCTGAGATCTGAGGATTGTGTTCAAAGCCAGCCTGGGCAGGAAAGTCCTTGACACTCTTATCTCCAATAAATCAACAGAGAAACCAGAAGTGGCATGTAGTTCAAGTGGTAGAGCTCTAGCCTTGAGCTGAAGAGCTAAGGAACAGTGCTCAGGCCCAGAGTTCAAGCCCCATGACCAACCAAAAAGAAGATATATATGAATTCAATGCTTCTATCAGAAAGAATGACACGGTCCCATTTGGAAGGACTTGGAAAAAAATCATATTAAGTGAAATAAGCCAGACCCAAAAGAACATAGGTCCCATGGTTTCCCTTATGTGTAATAAATAGTATACATCTAGGATAATCTTAGCAGATGAACAGAATAGCTCAATAGCTATGTACATATGATCATATAAGATGATGCTAAGAAAAATGAATCCCAAGATATGGGCACAGGAGGTTTTTCTTTGTTGTTGTTGTTTTTTTAATGTACTATGTGGATTTTTTTTTGTTTCTTTTACATGTACTTTCCCCTATGGTATAATTCCTGTTGTCACTGTATTTGATTTTGGTACCCTGGGTATTGTATAAATGTTTATGTCAATTAGGGAAGGGTAACAAAAAATGGTGAGTCAAAGGACAAAGATGAGAACCAATTCAACCGTGATACTCACAAAACCGTATGTTGGAAATGTTCTGTACAACTTTGGGGGAGGGCTTGGGGGAAGGGAAAGCAGGAGAAAAATGAAGGCAGGAGTAAAAAGTTAGCAAGAAATATACTAACTAACTTACTTATGTGACTGTAACCCCTAGGTACAACACCTGGACAATAAAATTTAAATTTAAATTAAACTGAAACTGTGAGTAGGGATGGGAGAGAAAAACTGGGAGAGAGCAAAGGAATGGCTGGCAGAGTTCAAAAGGAAATACATTTATTATCTGACTTACATAATTATAACTTTACCTGTACAATACATCTGTGTATTAGCTGAACAGTAATAATAAAATATATTTTTAAGAGAAAAAGAAAGACTGTCTGGTTCTAACACAATGTCTCTTAGCTGTGGTGAGTCAGAGGGAAAGTGGAAGAAAAAATGAGGGAGGGGTAAAAATGCTTGACAAGAAATGACCTCACTACCTTACTTATGGAATTATAAAGCCTCTTTGCATCACCTTTACAATAAAATTAAATTAAATTTAAAAAAAGAAAGAAAAATCACACATAGTGGAGCCTTACTTCAGAGGGACAAAGATAAAGATTTTATCAAAATCTTCTATATTTTTCCAAGCAACAATTAAATGGAGGAGAATATTTAAAGTATGGAAGAAAGACATAACAAAATAGAGCAAAACTAAAAAAGAAAGAGAAGTTTAGAATCTCATATTCAACAAAATTCTTATGAGAAGAAAACATTGTCGGGCATAAGAGAACAATAACAAAAAAAAAGTGATTTTTTTTTCTTTGTGTGTTGTGGGGCTTGAACTCTAGGCCTGGTTACTGTCATTGAGCTCTTCAGCTCAAGGCTAGAACACTACCACTAGAGCCACAGTGCCACTTCTGGCCTTTGTTTTTGTTGTTGTTGTTGTTTTTGTTTTTACTGTTTATATGGTGCTGAGGAATCCAACCCAGGGCCTCATGTATTGGAGGCAAGCACTCGACCACTCTGAGCCACCTTCCCAGCCTCAAAAGTGAGTGAACTTTGTCCTTCATCTTCCCAGATTCATCCATCAAAGTTTTTCAGAAGGAATAAAGAAAGGAGTCATCTTAAATGTCTTTCAAGATGATCTTGGTAATTCTAAATCACTTTTGATGAAATGACATTGTTTAGTGTGACACAATTCAATGAATGGACAGTCATGGTGTTAGTGACCTCTTCTGGAGAGATTATGTGTAAATAAATCTCAATCCCTATTAGGTTGGAAAAGCTCATGACCAACAACGTCTGCAGAATCCCACTCCCAGCTAGTCTTTTAGATGATTGTCCATTGCTCCCCTTAGAGTTCATTATCAAATTTGAACCATGAAGCCTTGTATTTGCCCTGGTTACTAGCCTCGAATTCACTGGTTAGAATCCTAGCTGAGGCCATTCTTGATCATCCTTGTCTATAGTTTTCACGCGTTCACAGCTGGAGAGTATTCACTATGTTTAGTCCTGCAAATTAGACTCTGACTTTCCAGTATAAAATTACAAATTTGTTTCTTTTCACATGTTGTCATAAATTTCTTATAAGGACCCAAATAATAGTCATCCCTGGGCAAATGAGTCCATCAACAATGAGGAGAGGACTCTGGAGGTAGTTTGGATCTTAAAATATTAAAAATAGCATTTTTGCTTAGATGCCTTTCTGAATAAATCTAATTTAAAATAAACTAAGTATAAAACTGGGCACTGGTGGCTCATACCTGTAGTCCTAGCTACTCAGGAGGCTGACATCTCAGATCATGACTCGATTCCCACACAGGCATGTAAATCTGTAAGCCTCTTATGTGGCTGCAATGGTAAAGCACTAGCCATGAGCATAAAATTTAAGGAACAATAACACTGAGTCCCTGAGTTCAAGTCCCATTACTGAAATAAATAGATTAGTAAATAAAATAATTTATTAATCAACTAAATATAGCTACTCTGTGGCTGTACATTTAAGAGACAATTTTCTAAACATTCCAGAGAGAACATGAGATGAAATAAAGTCATATATGTTGATGCTTGGTTTTGTTATCAATGCCATGAGAATGTATCAAAGAGTTTGATCTAGAATAAATGAGTATATTGATTGAACTCTATTATTCCTGACAACTGAGATGACAGTTTGAATATCTGGTGAATGAAATCATGTATTGATTCTTATCTAAATGACAGGTGTTCACTTTTCAAAAAGGAAGATGAAGATGAGAATTTTTTAGTTGGATTGAGGGCAGAACATATTTTGGGAAGTTGACACACAAAATATCAATCAATAGACTATCTTTTAAAGAGTTTCCTTAGGACAATAAAATATATGTAGGGGTAGCAGAGTAACATGTAAAATATATCATTCAGTTTAGAGGACTTGTGAAAGGATTAAAAAGGTGATTAGGTTTCCATGGAGATATTTTTTAAATTTTTTTTAAATTAATTTTTTAAAGTTTTATTATTGTGAAAATACCATACAGAGGGGTTACAATTACATGAGCAATGTAATTAAGACATTTTTTGAATTTTTTTATTTATTAAAGATATATATATATATATATATATATATAATAGGTATATTTATATGTTATAGGTATATATCTGGCACATTGGCTGGTTTGATATTTTCTGGTATTATGAATATTTAAAAACAAATTGCTTTTGAAAGTTTTATTCAAAAAGAAAGAAAAAGAGAGGGTGTGGGTATCTTTCCATAGCTGAAAGTACTTAAAAATTACTGAGAGGAAAATAATCTAAAGAAGATATCATTCTTGATAAAGAAATGAGGCAGTTTCAAATTAAAAGTACAAGATTAAGTACTTTTCATAAAATATTAAAACTAAAATCACATGCATAAGGTATTTAATTATAAGAATAGCAGTGAAATTTTAAAAGGACAGGATTTATCAATGATAAATAGGCGTTTTTAGTGCAAATACTGCAGAAAAATTTTCCAAGCAAAGATCATAATCATTCTAATCTATATAAAAAACAATCTCAGTTCTTTAAACAATGTAGAGTACATCTGAATTCAGCCATTTCAATGAAATGCCAACTTACAAACCTTAAATCTAAAATAATGTACTTAGTTTTATGTCTCATTTCTCTCTTGGCGGTCCATGTTTTCAGGAAAATCTGTAATGGACCATGAAGTTGGCTGTGCATTGCTATCACTTGTTTAAGTTTCTCTTCCTTGGCTCTTCTACAGTGGCAAACTGTTCTTTTTTCCATGAAGCTACTGAGAAAATCATCTATTTCAGTTTTTCCCTCCGAGAAATCTTCAGCAATATTATCAGATTCTTCCTCAGCTTCATGTGCAGCGACTTTCCATCTTGCCTGTAGGGCACTTGCACTACAACTCTCACTCAGTTCATGTTGTCTCTGCCTCTTCTTTTCAAACGTAGATTTCATTTGTGTAAGTAACTCATACTTATCTAAAACAGTTTGCCTTTTGGCTTCCAAACTGGGCTCCAAGAGGAGAGTTTTCTTGCTAATTCCTCAATACTTTTTACTAAATCACCCTTGTCATTAATAATTTGTTTTAGTTGAGGTAAACTCAAACTGTTCTAGTAATACTTCCTCTTGTTCATTCATATCTGTGAGTTGTGACACAATTCTGAGAGTTCTGGAAATGCATCAGGGACATCTGGCATCTTGTACCCAAAACCATTTTGGCTTATAGGTGTTGAAGTTTCCATTGTGGGAACAGGCAATGGCCGACTTGAAAGGACACCAAATGTAGGAGCAGCAGACTTGGCTGTTGTATAACTTGTTGAAGAAGAAACAGTGTCAGTAACAAAGAAGTTATGTTCTGTTAGCTTCTTGAGGAGGATATGCAGGAAGAAATGGAAAACCCTAAGAAGCATAAGGAGGCAGCCCACCTGGGTTACTATACAGGTATGGAAATGCTGTTGAAGTGGGAGCTAAAACAGGAGAATTCTTCCAAAACTCATCCAACAGACTCTGGCTAATCTTTCCAAGATCTGAGTGTATTGTAAAATTGCTTACTAATTGAGAGGTAACATATATTCCATGTTTATCCATTAAAGGATGTCAGATTGGTGGATAAACACTGATTGCTGGTTTTTCCTGAGGAAACTGTGGAGGAAGTACTATATTAATGTTAATTGTCAAGTTGTTTACAGTGAAGGGCAATCTGTATTCCACATCTTTCTGTATTTCAGCTATACTGGAGTGGGAGTTCCGGAGGGACTCGATCAAGCACTGCTTCTGCTGTTGGAGGCTGGTGAGGCCACCACCAGGGATCCTGCTGTGGAGAAGGAGGCGCTCTTGGTCAGGGGAAAGAGCCAGCTCATCCTCCTCGCGTCCCTGGGGCAGGAGGCCCTACAAGGTTTGGGCCTGCTTCTCCCAGAGGCTGCCTGGCAGGTCTCCAGCTACAGAGGAGTGGCCTGAAATACCCAAGGTTCGAGTCCGGTTGTGTGTGTGTGGGGAGGAGCAGAGGGGCAGGCCGTGGGGCAAGCCAACGGCGCCTTTTACCAAGTAAACCAGGTTCCTGGTCCCCGGGTTTGGGGGACCATGACATAACTGGAGAGAGCTGGAGAGAGGTAAATTGTCAAGCAGGACACAAGCAACCAGGATCCTACCCTTGGAGGCCCAGGTGCTCCAGACTGGCTAGCCAGTCAGATTGTAACCTGGCTGCGCTCGGCGTGCCTGGCCTCGTCCTACCATGAGCACATTTCTTATCAAGCATTGCTGCCTACTCCTTTGTTTCCCTTTGCCATCCCTGCTGCGACACCCCCTCTCCCCCATCTAGTCCCCCGACTCCTCCCCAAAGTTCTAAATTTCATTTTTCAACTTAATGTCTTGTATATTTCATTGTTGTAATGGGTTCCTATTTAAACAATTTGTTTTTCCCTTCCCCTCCACAAATTATACCAACATTAACTACAGTGAAAACAGGAGTTATACCGTGGGGGAGGGACACACCAAGCAACAACAACAACAACATATAACCCTGGGCTGGGAAGGTCGCTCAGTGTTAGAGTTCTTGCCTTGAATGCAGGAGGCCCTGGGTTCAATTCCTCAGTACCACATAAACAGAAAAAGCTGGAAGTAGCACTGTGGCTAAATAAGTAGAGCACTAGCCTTGAGCTGAAGAGCTCAGAGACAATGCCCAGGCCCAGAGTTCATGCCCCACAACCGAAAAAAAAATCACTTTATAAAACATTAGAAGCAATAGAAAGCAAGAAAAAACACTTCAGTCCTTATCTTGAGGTCCATTTTGCCTAACTTCAACTTATCTGTCTTTTTCTGCTTGACTCAATACATACACTGGTTATTGCAAATTAGGGAAACCATGGGACCTATGTTTCTTTGGGCCTGGCTTACTTCACTTAATATAATTTTTTCCAAGTCTGTCCATTTCCTCACAAATGGGGCAATGCCATTCTTTCTGATGGAGGCATAGAATTCCATCGTGTATATATACCACATTTTCTTGATCCATTCATCTACTGAGGAGCATCTGTGTTGGTTCCATATCTTAGCTATGGTAAATAATGCTGCAATAAACATAGTTGTGTTGATAGCTTTAGTATGGTCTTGTTTCTGATCATTCGGGTAAATGTCCCAAATTGAGTCAAAGGGGAGCTCTATGTGGAGTCTTTTGAGGAACCTCCATACTACTTTACAAAGTGCTTGAACAAGTTTACACAACCACAGACAATGCAGTAAGCTTGGACAGTTTTAAATTAGCTACCAACATATTCTTTTTATATGTTTTTATTGTAAAAATATTGTACGGAGGGGTTACAGTTACATGAATAAGGTAGTGAGTACATTTCCTATCCAGAATTGTTACCCCCTCCTTTGTTTTTGCCCCTACCATCCCTTCCCTCCCCAATTCCACAACTCCTCCCACCCCCTTCCAAAGTTGTAAAGTTCATTTTTAACATAGTGTCTTGTACATCTCATTGTTACAATGGGTCAAGCTCTTTCCTTACTTCAGCATTTTATTTCCTTCCCCTTCCCAAATTAGAAAAAATGTATATACAAGATGCAGGGCACTGGAATCAAGTACAGATATTTTTTTCTGCAAAAATACTATAGGATGAGAGCAAAAACATACCTTGAACAAAGGTTCTATTGGCTTTCTCTGCAGAATATGTGTAAAGCCTGCAAATGAATCCAAGATATCCTCAACCCACAGACTCACAAATCATGTAAAATTTGACTCATATTCTATACTACATTGTTTAGAGATGAGTGTGTGTGTGTGTGTGTGTGTGTGTGTGTGTGTGTGTGTGTGTGTGTGTGTGTGTGTGTGTGTGCGCGCGCGCGCAGGTATTCGGGATTGAATTAGGATCTAGGCACTGCACTTTTGCGTCTTTAGTCAAGAGTGATACTCTCACTTGAGACACTGGTCCACTTCTGGAATTTTTTTAAATAAGTTTTTTTTTAATTGTGAGAACACTGTACAGAGGAGGGGTTGCAGTTACATGAGCAAGGTAATGAGTATATTGCTTCTGAATCATTGTTGTCTCCTCCTTTTTTTTCCCCCTACCATCCCTTCCCTCCCACTTCCACAACTACACTCTCCCGTTCCCCCCGACCTAAATTGTAAAGTTTGTTTTTCCACCTAAATTGTAAAGTTTGTTTTTCCCTCCCACTTCCACAACTACACTCTCCCGTTCCCCCCACCTAAATTGTAATGTTTGTTTTCCCTGTTTTCTTGTACATCTCATTGTTGCAATGGGTCAACCTATATCCCTGTTTAAACAATTTGTTTTTCCCTTCCCCTATACAAATTATACCAACATCAAATACAGTGAAAACAGGGGTTATACCATAGGGGAGGGACATACAAAGCAACAAAGAAATCACATGGTACCTTATAAATACATTAGAAGCAATAGCAAGCAAGAAAAAAAAACACAATTGTGTCCTTATCTTGGCATTCATTTCCCTTAACATAATCTTATCTGACCTTTTTCTGCTTGTCTCAGACATATTCTAGTTGTTGCAAATAAGGGAAACCACTTGTGGCTTTGTGCTGGTTCATTGGAGATGAGTCTCATAGACATTTCTGTACAGGTTGGCTTTGAGCTGAAATCCTCACATCTCCACCTCCTGACAGGTATTATAGACATGTGTACTTTACTGTTGCTCACATTTGCTACTGATAAATTTAATCCCAAGCACTGTATTTTAGCTATGAACTTCAGAAACAAAATTTTCTGGCTTTATTAAAATTTAAAATGAAATGTGCCTGCTTTTTTCTTTCTAAATAAATGTGCCTGCTTTTTTTTTCTTTTAAGAAATCCTTTATGGGGCTGGGAAGGTGGCTCAGTGGTAGAGCTCTTGCCTTGCATGCATGAGGTCCTGGGTTCGATTCCTCAGCACCACATAAGTAAAAAGAAAAAAGCCTGAATTGGCGCTGTGGCTCAAGTGGTAGAGCCCAGGCTCAGAGTTCAGGCCCCACAACAAGCCCCCCCCCAAAAGAAATCCTTTATATGCTTTAATTCTTATTTAGAAAGAACTTGGCTTCAGAAAGATTAATGAGAATTTTAAAATTTACCACCCAGCTTAAGAAATAAAGCTTGCATGAACACAGTCTTAGACTTCTTAAATCTAAAAGTATTCTCCAACTTGAATTTTTTCTGTCAGCTTTTACAACAAGGAAAGGAAATTGTTCCAAAGAATTATGACACTTGATACTTATTTGGCAAAAGTAGAGCATGACAATAGTAAAATACGGTTATTTTAAGGGGTTTGAAGCAAAGGAATACTTTGAATCTCCATAGTCTATTCAGATAGAATTTTAGAGACTTGGCATGGTCTTGGAGACACAGCGTTTGTAGGCATCCTTGAAGGACATATGTTCATGTCTGAAGTGTTGGATTCTTAAGGATGCCCAAGACAAAATTTAGTATCAAAAATCTGTGAACACAGAAAAAATAAGGAAATAACAAGGAGCACAAATCTGGAGATGAAATCTCTTACAGGACTTTGAATATATTAGAGAAAGTACAGAGAAAGACCAAGGTAGGCTGGCCAGCTTCGTATTTCCCAGATTTCCCTCTGTGTTTGATAAGAATGATTTTGTCTTAATATCACCTGCTTCAAGAGGTATTTATTATTGCTGTTGTTGTAGTTGTTGTTATTATTATTTGTGACATGGCTAAACTGCATGTTTTGCATGTATGTAGATTTTAATCTCACGGAAATTTCTTTGGTAGTGGAATCTTCATAGTTAATTGGCTCAAAATTATATCATTTAGAAGGAGCCTAGTTATAGGAAATGTACTCATTACCATATTCATGTAACTGTAAACCCTCTGTACAGTATCTTTGCAATAAAATATATACCAAATAAAAAGAAGTAGCTTAATATAATATGCCTAATTTCCTTAATAAATAAGAATGTTTGGACAAGGAGATAATCATTGAAAATAATTCAGAACAGAAAAATGATAGTAATCTAGAATTCAAGGAAAAGGAAGGCCACAACAGACCCTTTTAATACAGCCTAGAGCAAGAAGTAATCTTTACTTTTGTAGCTCCCAAAATTGTGAAAAAAAAAACCTATCATCCATCTATCTGACTGTCTGTCTGTCCTTCTCCATCTGCTTTTCTTTTTTTTTTAATTTTATTTTATTTGTGAACATACTGTACAGAGGAGTTACAATTACATGAGCAGGATAATGCGTACATTTCTTACCAAGCATTGCAGCCTCTTCCTTTGTTTACCCTTCACATCCCTTCCCAGCCTCCCCCCCTCCCACCCAATCCCAAACCTTCTCCTTCTCTCCCTTACCCCCCCCCCCGCACTGACATTGCAAGCAGAAAAGGTCAGATAATGTGATGTCAGGAAAATGAACCCTTAGATGTGTATTTTAATGTTTTTTTTCTTTCGTGCATGTGTTTCTAACGCATTTATAAGATTATCTCTTTGTTGCTTTGTATGTCCCTCCCCCACAGTATAACCCCTGCTTTCACTATATTTGATGTCAGTATAACTTGTGGAGGAGATGGGGAAAAACCAGTTGTTTAAGGATACAGGTGGACCTGTTGCAACAATGAGAAGTATAAGTTGTCATGTCCATCTGCTTTTCTATATAACATCTATCTGATTTAGTTTAGGAAGTAGAATCATTAGCTTTATGCATGTTAAGTTCACTGAGCTACAGTCCCAGCCCAATTTCTGTAATCAGAGTTTCTGTTTGACTTCCTTACTGCACCTTTAGGGAATGGATACATGTGTGGGTCTTTCCCTTAGTACTAACTAGCAATAAGCAATAATAAGCCATAAACAATATAACACTATGTATTACTAGAAATAATGGAGCTCTCTTAGAATGCATAAATTTTATGCTTATCTAAGTATAATATGTTATAAAATAACTGTATAAGCATAATAAGCAGATATTTTATGTATCCTTTATTAGCACATGTTTCCGGAGGGAATATTTCCTGAAACCAGGCTGCATTGCCAGCTACACCTGACTAAATTTAGCTGGAGATCACAACAGATTATCTTCTTATCCCTCTACTTGCTTATCAATATATGGTTGTTATAGTCTAAACAATAATTAGAGGGCTAAATGCAAGATTCTTCATTGCTGAGTGCAGTCGGTAAATTTTCCTCTGATATACTGTAAACATTCAGTATGCATTTATATATCTTTTATAAATTCAGGAGAATTTTTGTTCTATTGTTTTCATTTTCTTTATGCCTTCTAAAACCAAGGTGAAACTTTGTCTTTCATTACTTTACCATTATCTTTTTCCTTAATATTCTAGTGTGTTCGATTGTTATCTTTATCTTTCCTGGTTTGGGCTTTATTTCTGAATTTTTGACTAATATCTGTCATTTTCTAAGTCATATAACTATGCTTTCTGTTTGCCCATCCCTTTTCTTTCATGTGACTTTCTCAGTAAGCTTGCACTTTGCCCAGAGTGGCAAAATATTCCAATGCTTGTTTCATGTATGTTGTAAGATCTTCTCAGTTTTCATCCCATTATCAACTGTTACTTGTTTTGCGGGAATCTCTAGCACTTTAAAATATTATCGCTGTATGAATCCTATAATTTCTGTTTCTTTTAAAAATATCCACTGAGGAGAAATTGCTTTACTCAGATTTTGTAATTATAGTCTATTTGGAGAAGGACAAGGGAAACAATTTTCCACAGGTTGTTTATATTTCTCTTTTGGTCGGTATTTTCATTTCTGAATATTTATTTTTTATTTTTTCCAAAAAACTGGGATACTCAAAAACGGAGATAAAAGCTGAGACTTTTAACAAGTGGAAAATCCTTCCCTTCCATCTCTCTCTGGTGCTGTCTCTCTGTTCACATTTCTCTCTCTCTCTGTCTCTGTCTGTCTGTCTGTCTGTCTGTCTGTCTGTCTGTCTGTCTGTCTGTCTGTCTGTCCGTCTCTCTTTCTCTCTCATTCTTACCTCTTATTCGTTGTTCTCCCTTGTCTCCTTCCTGAAAACATGTGTTGTATCCAAATATTCACTTTTTTCTCATTTCTTAAATGCTTTTGATTCATTGTGGCTACATATTCAGTACATATGGCTCAGCTTGAGTCTGGATTTGTATACAATTTCCTCATTATATATTTGTTAATTTTAGTTGACAAATTAAAAATATGTATATTAAGTGATATATGCATATGTTGTACAAAGATTCAATAAAGATCATTATTTAACCAATATATTACTTTTTATCTTTCCATCTATCATCTATCTTATTTATTTGTTGCCTGATAGACACATACTCTGGTTCTTTTGTTCAGCTATTCTGAATATTACTAATATAAACATGACTGTTCAGTTGTGTCTCTATTGAATGCTTACTTATATTCCTTTGGATACATACCTGGGAGTTTTATAGCAAGATATATAGCAGTTTTAGTCTTTTGAAGACTCTTCATACTGTTTTTCACAATGGCTGCACTGACTTATATTTTATTCACCTCACATTAGTGCTGCTTGTTTTCTTAATGATTGCCATTCTGATTGTAGTGAGATGGAATATCTTTATCATTTCAATTTTTTATGACAAAGGATGTTGAGGTTTTTTTCTGTTTATTGGCCACATATGCTTCATTGAGAATTGTCTGATCATTTATTTTGTCCAGCTACAAACTGGATTCTTTTCTTCAGTTTTCAGTTGGTTTGAAATTTTTTAAAGTATAGTCCTTTACTTGACAAATAGCTAGAAAACATTTTCTTTATTTTATAGATTTTCCTTAGATTTGAATCCTTATTTGCTTTGATGTCCAGAAGTTGTTTAATTTGATGCAAAAGCATTTTCAATTTTTGCTCTTATTTCTTGAGCAATTTGCATTCCTTTCAGAAAGGAGTCTCAAATTTAACTACCTATTTACACATTTTAAAATAGCCATGCATAGTCATACATGTCTTAATGACAACTACTCAGAAGGGAAAATCAGGATGATTATGACTGGAGACTATTTCAAAGTTAATGATACTATCTAATAGACAAAATTAAACAAAAGTACTGCTGATTTGTTTCAAGTGGTAGAGTGCAAGAGAAAGACATTATCACAATGAAAGAAAAGGAGGAGAAAGTGGAGGAGGAGGAAGTAGAGAATGAAGAGGAGGAGGTGAAAGAAGGAAAAACCACAATAGTCTACTATAACTAGAATTGCCTTATTCTTCAATTAAGCGAATTCCCTTATTTTTGAATTCTGTATATCATCATGTGTTCAATAGTATCTTCAATAAAAATTTCTTTCCCTAAACTTCAAGATTTTTATGGAATCCAGTTTTCTTTCTCTTTTTAAATAAATCCTCCATTGTCTCTTCAAATAATTTATCACATATATTGTTTTCATTGCTCTCAACATATAAATATGTCTCTCTCATTTACATATCTGTACACATTTATTTTTAATATAGTTTATCTTTTCGTATTTTAAGAATAATACTTAATCTATACTCCATTCTTCAAATATGGAAGCCAGTCATCTATCTGGTTACTTTTTATGAACTTCATGTACAGGTTCAGAAGACAATCAGTCTTTCTTCATTAGTAGGTCATTTTGAGATTAATGGTATCACTCTCTATGAATCACCTATTATTAATAAAAATTATATTGATAAAATAGTAACCTGAAGGGATTCATCAGGGCCCATGCATTCGAAGAACCAACGTTGAATATTCTAATAATGTCAAAAGATCGAAACTGAGGAATGAAAAATGAGGAATGTTTGGAATGTTTATACCTGAGTTTTAAAATGAAAAAATGTACATGAATTGTGATACTAATATTGTAGAAACTTTGTGAAAAATTTGGCCAGGTTCTTATGAATTTTTATGTTAAATCTATTAGAGAACCCAGGAAAGATTTAAAGAAATACAACTTGTGCATACAATACGAATGTGTAATTAAGCATTTATAAATATATGTATGACTACATATGTGTAGATATATGTAGAAATGTTTCCTATAATAGCTAATCACTATAATATATTGTTATAAATTTATTTTAACTACTGGAACTAATATTTTGATTTCAGAGGTTTGTATTATTATAATAATACTTGCTTCACTATCAAGGTTTTATCATTTCATTGTCATTCTTAAATACCTTATTACAACTTTTTAATATTGCTAAGTGTGAAGGCCTTGAAAATCTAATATTTCATGTTTTTGTTACTGTCTGTCATGATGGCTGAATTCTTATTAGTGGGAAATCTTTTGAAAAAGTTTGTTTCAGTTGTGTTGAAGGAAACTTTAAAACATGACTGCAAACATCCACCTTCTATCATGGCCATACAATGATCATGTTCTAACAGAACCAATATATGTTAAAACTTCAATAAAGCAAAGGATGTATAGATATTTAGAATGTAAATTATATATATATGTATATATATATATATATATATATATATATATATATATATATATATAATTTGCTTGTGGCTAGGTCAGTGATTCTACATCCTACATCCTTTGCTTAATATTTTACATTTTTAACCCAGAGCTCAAAATAAAAAAAGACAAAAAACTCAAAACCAACTACTCTTTTCTTATTTTCCTGGTGGTAAGAATGTTCTTTACCCATGTGTTCTTTCAGTGTGCACGACTTATTTGATCGAATTTTAATGTAGGGGTCTGAATTGGTGCTCTTTCCTACACTTCAACATGTGCTTGATTTTCAGCTCAGCCTCTTTTGCTGGGCTTCGAATTTGCCCTGTTTTTATGGTATAATTCAATCAGTATATGAAAGTATGTTTTATGAATATATCAAGAATGTAGAATATTTTTACATTTCAATTCTTTCAAAAGATTATTTATATGAATGTAAAACACAAAATGCAACAGTCTGCCATTTTCCTAATCTGGATTTTAGAAGAGTCTTATTCTTCACATCATATTCTCCCAAATTGCCCTTGCAGTCAGTAGAGTGTGCTTAGCAGCTGTAGTCGGTCTGGGCATGAACACCAATCTGATTTGGCTAATAGACTGTGAACAAGCTTATACACTAGATCCAAGCAAACACTTTAAATGTATTGGAAAGGTTTGGCTATTCCTTCATCTTGAGCCCTAGAAGAGATAATATGTAGAAAAAATAGAGCTGTTTCAGCTGACAAGTGAAGTTTCTGTAAATACAAGCAAAAAGTAATTTTTTGCTGTTAGCTGCAATTGATTTGTGTTTCCTTGTTGCCATAGCAAAGAATGACAGATCAAGCAGAGTGATTTTCATTTCCCTTTGGTACTTATTCCTCTTGTACTGATAAGATTCAGACTCTGCTTTCATGAAAGTTTCCATTATTTAAAGCAGCCTTTTCAAATAATTTTTCAAATAATTTTCTGTGCTCCTAAATCGGAGACTTCTGGCACTTGCCAAACTACTTTGCCCATAATTATAATAATGGTCTCTTTTAATTAAAAACGACTTAATTGTATGTCATTTTTACATGATCTCCTATGTTTTATCCACTGAAGGAAAGGTATAATATACTCTTATGTCATTCATATGGTGCATGGTAAAAATATGGAAGGTTTTCCCTAACTTTTAAATCTAAAATGAAAACAAAATCCATTAGCTAAATTCACCCAAGATATTTCAAATAATCTGGCTTCTCCAGTGGACAACGAGGGCAAAGGATTCTCTTTGTTTTTCTTTGTTTAGTTCAGCTTAACATTTGTCAGCCTTGCTGATCTTTTAGAAGATAGACTGTTTTGTTGATTGATTCATTCTTACTTGATCTCCATTTAATTGATTTCTGCCCTAATATTTAATTATTTCTTTCCAACTACTCATTTGTGGATTGGAATGTTCATTTGAATTGTGTTTAGCTAATTATACAATAAGTTTTCAATTAACATGCCAGTTTATGACTACAATATCTCTTGACTAATGTTATCCTTCAATAGTTCAACCCTATCTCTCTTAGTTCCATTTTCACATATGAACAGACCAATGCCCAAATAGCTTCAAATAAACTATTAGGTTGATTTCTCTATTTATTTAAGGTGCATGTGTGGTTGTTTGTGGTTGATCATTTTCTTATGTAGGTATTTATAGACATAAACATTTTTTTTTAAATTACTGACTTTTACATTCCCAAAGGTTCCTGTATTTTTTAAGATTTTTATGGCCTAATACATGATCTGTTTTGTAGAAAGTTCCATCGATGACTAGAAAAATGTGTAATCTTCTACAGTTGGGTGAAATACTGTTTAAGGCATTTTATCCATGGCATTGTTTAGTTCTGAGATAAACTTGTTGACTTCTGGTTTGGATCTTTGTTTATTGATAAGATGTAAGTTAGCATTCATTAAACGCACTTGAACAACTCATTATTAGTATAGTGCTTTTCATCATAGTTAAGCTACAGAAGCAGCCAAGATGCCCTAAAACTGATGAATGGATGAATGATAGGAATATAAGATGGGCTCTGTTGGTTGGTGCGTGCCAGTGGATGGGAAAAGAAGGATGTAGGCAAGAATAGGTGAAGAAGGATGAATATAGTCAAAATACTTTACATACTTGTATGCAAACAGAGCATTGATACTTGTTAAAATGGGTTTAATGAGCAAATTATGAAGGACAATGATAGAGGAAGTGGATTTGATCAGGATACACTGGACACATGACAGAAAGTAGCATAATTAAGCCCATTTGCATCCATAATATATGCTAATAAACAGGGAAACAATAGACAATAGAGTATCATTCAGCTCTAAAGAAGGAAATTATGTGATTTTCAGGAAAATGAATGAAACTGGAGATCATTATGTTAATCAAAGGAGGCCAGCTTCAGAGGGGCAAATATGAAATGCTTTGTCTTATATGTATTGAAATGATATACATTTAAACAGATATATACATACACACATTATACATTCTTATATGCATATATATATAAACACACACACACACCCATAACAGAGAGAGGATAGAGAGAAAGAGGGAGAATTTGATTTTAATATTGGGATTGTTTGTGGAGACAAGTGAAGAGAAGGAAAGAGAATGAAGAAGGCTGAAAGATATTGAAATACATGTTTGTGTACAGTTATGAGTAGAATTAAAAATAAATAATAAAGTGAAGGAATATACATTATCATTATATCAAGAAAAATTAAATTATCCTGAAGTGAGGAGCACATCTTCTGTGATCTTTCTGTGCTACAGAGACCCAGATATAATCCATTTCAATCAAACTGAATGAAACAAACACATAACAAAATGTGGAACTAAAAAAGGGACTGTATTACAGGCACACTGAGAACAAGCCCTCAACCATCTTCCCCCAAGTGACTGATATAGCCGTAGTTGGTATAGCCTCACTACTAGTAACCTCTCATTAAAAATAATGCCAGATGGAATTTTTCAGTTTGCTTTGTTCAGAACCTAATCAATAATCTTAAATTTGTACCAAGATTCTATATCTTGAAATCAATGGGGAAAAAAGTATTAAGATTCAGTATCTTTCGTGACTCTCTAGGCTTCTTCTGGAATTGAATATCTACATAATGAAGTTTGGTCATTATGAGCAAGATCTAAATTCCATTCAGGAATATAACACTAGGTGTAAGAATTCAAAGCCAACTAACAATTCATTAAATTTAAGAACTGAAAAATTTCAGTTCCTGTGAATTTAACAAGTTATTTGGCGGGGGGGAAATTAACTGAACAGGAAGATTGCATACAGCAGCTGCTGCATTACTAGTGGAGGTATATTTATTGATTTAGGACTTTCTTAAACACCTGTATTAACTTGGTGAGAAAAAGTAGAGTTTTAGAGTTGTGGTATATACATTTCATTAGATAAAGTATTGCAATAAATTTTGTACAAACCATTACGGTATACAAATAACTTGGATAAATAAAAATTACACAAAACTATAGAAAATTTTCCCCAGCTTTCAATGCATAATTATAGATAAAGTGAACAAAATTTTCATTTATTTTTGCTTGTGATCTTCTACCCTACTTTAGTAATGTATAATTTTATTGTTATTTTTAAGGTGTGCACAGAGGAGTTATCATTTCATAAGTCAGCATATGCCTTTTCCTCTAGTTTTAAAAAATGTTTCTAATAGATCAAAATAACTTTTAGTATTTGTTTTACTATATGGTGATGACATGAACCTTCAGAGAACATAATATCCCTAATTCAGAACAATTACAAAGTAGATATTATAGTGGAATGAATAATTTGAAACAGAAAACTGAATTTACTGTAATATATGTTCTCTGAGTCTTCTCTTGGGCTAAAATAGGAATAATGTGCCAATGGAAGGTAGTGAAAAAAAGGAATAGTTAAAAAATGCTCATCTGGAGGTGATTGATGAAGATTAAAAATGAAACAAAATGATATCTCTGACAGTATTATTCACCACAGTTTCCATGTCAAAAAGAAATATGGGAAAAGAATGAGCAATATATGAAGCATGAATAGAAATCAGCCAAAACAAATATTCAACAAGAGAACAAATGGAACATGAAACACCCCGTCCTTAGTCTATGAGAAATAATAATTGAGAAGGTGTGTTCTCAGATGCACTGTGATAAATCCTGCATATAGAACGGGATCATCATGCAACAGAAATAAAACCCAGTATTCTGGGATAGGAAAGCTTTAGACATGATGATAAAACCAAATGATTTATTTATAACTTGAACAAGCAAAATATTCCTGAATTCATTCATGTATTACAACAAAAATGAAAACCATCATAGATTTTTAGGTTTATCAATATATATTATTGAATAGTATGCAGGAAAAGTTTACACACATCTTATGAATTCTATAATATGTGTATTTTTACAACATACAATTGATACAGACTTTAATTGTGACTCATGAGTTTATACTTAATATAAAATATTTTTTAGTTTTAAGAGACAAAGTTCTGATTATAAGTATCTAAATAACTGATTTTTTTTATTCCTTTCTCTACGTTTTACTTTTGCAAGTGCTTACACATTTGAGTTAACTGAATAAAGTGTTTATTCAACTGAATAGAATACTAGCAGGAAGAAGAGGATACATCCTCAGTGGACAAGAATGTCAGGAAGAGGGCGCTGTGGTTAGAGGTGAAATAGGGATGTGTGGGCAGATTGAGTCTAGTAGGTATATTGAGTGCAACTGTGAAATAGGTACTATAGTTGGATGCTTGTTGTCTCCAAAAGAAAATTGAAACCCAAATTCATATTTCTTAAAATTAAAGACCCAGAAAAAAGTATTTTTCAAGACATATGGGCCTATATATGGGCCTATATATGGGCCCATATATATATACATATATATATATATTATATATTTTTTATATAAATATATATATTATATATATAAATATATAAATATATATATTTATATATATATTATATATATATATATAAAATGCTTTGAAATAATATTCCTTATCAGATCCTTTAATGTAATTTTAGGAGAATAATTATAATTTCAATAAATTATTAAGTATTATACATCTATAATATCTATAATTTATCATTACAATTGTTTAAAATTGGAGCATGATGGTACATAAACTTTTATACAAGATGCTAAGACATGAGAATTATAATGAGGTCAGCTTACACTACATAACAACTTTCTGTCTCAAAATTACCAAAATGATGATGATAATGATGATGATGAGGAGGAGGAGGAGGTGGAGGAGGATGATAAAACATTAGCAACAATAACACTTCTATATATATACTTTACAATTTTATATTATTTTAAAAGTCTAAGGCAGAAAGTTTTGTTTTAGGGTCAAAATATATACACATTTATAATAAATACAGTTATGCTCTAATATTCTTAGTGATCTAAAACAAAATGGCATACTACACATATTATAAATTATGGAAATAAGGAGTTCCGGGAAGATGGCAGAGGAGAAGCTGGAATCTGAACAAGCTCTCGCATAGAAAGCAGTTTTAGAGTTCCAGTGAACAGTCCTAAGCCAGAGAATCACACCAAGTGTGCCATCACAGGACAGAGAGTTAGACAAGAGAGGGGAAGCCAAGGAAACACATCAGCTGCCGCTGCGGCGGCAGGGTCGTGGCGGCGACCACCGCCGCGGTGTCATACCTGAGACACAGAGAGTCCAGGACGAAGGAGCCAGATGCAGCGGACGAGCGGATCCTACTCAACACCAACAAGAACCGACAAGGAGCGGACATCTTCATCCTGCTGTTTGCAGACCAGAGACGACCCAGGATCCAAGACTCGGCGTGAGTACAAGCCCGAAGTCCTCACTCCTTCTCAGGGAGCACAGGAGGGAAGGCCACCCCTCCACCCCCAACACCGGTGATCTCCATCTGGGATGGAGATCCTCCGACAAAGCTCGGAGGAGCTGCTAGCTCCAGCTCAGGCCTTGGAATAAAACGAGTCATTTAGCAGGTCACAAGAACTTAATGGCGAAGTGACCTGCCAGACTCAGCTCCATCCAGGGAAAAGTCACCCAGCTCAGGCGCCAGCCATTGGAGTGCCTTGCCTCACTGGGTAACCAGAGCCAGAGGCTGCCCCTCCCTCTAGCAGCCACCACAATCAATTGAACAACAGAAACCCTGAGAATGGATCCAGGCTGGGCGCTGTGAGCTTTATCACAAAATAGCCCCAGGGAAAAGCTACTGTTTGTTGAAAGGCCTCAACTCTACCCAGAACCTAGCCTCATCACCACATCACCCTCTTTTGTGATTCTCAAAGCAGATCACCCTTCCAGAAAACTAACCTGGGAGGGGGATCTCAAAATCTTGGGTAAAGCAGAGCATTTTTCTGCCTCTTCCAACCAACCGACTTAAGAAACCAATCAAGCCACAGGACCTCAAGCTGACCAGAGACTCCAACAAGAGACTGGTTACAGACAAAAGGGAGATACAGGATTCTTCCCACTCCTCCCCGCCCCCATAAAAATCTAAAGACTTTTTTTTCTTTTTTTTTTCTTCTTCTTCTTTTCTTTTTTTTTTTTGCTTGTTTTTTGTTTTTTGTTACCTTATATATATATATATATATATATATATATATATATATATATATATATAAATTTTTTCCCTTCTAAAACTTTTATTAATCTTTAATTTTTGCCTCTTCTGAAAAAATAATTGTTTTCCAGTAACTTTTTTTTTCTCATCTTATAATTTTTATTTTAGGAATATATGAATGAGCGTTTTCCTTTCTTTTCTTGTCTTCTTTCTCTTTTTCTTTCTTTCTTAATTATCTTTTTGTTTTTTGTCTAGCTCTACTGAACTGATCTTTTCTTCTCCCTTTCCCATCCTTAAAGTTTTTCACATCTCCTCTATGTCCCTCCCATTCTCTTAACATATTCACATTCCTCTCTAAATAGACGGTCTTTTAACCTCTATAATAACATTAATTTTTACGTTTCTATGTTTTTTTCTGGTCTCTCTTCATTCCTCTTTCCGTCTCTTCTTTTTCTCTCTCTCTCTACTTGCATCATACCCAACCCATTTCCTGCATTGTGATTAGGACATAGTTAACTCTCCCTGTGCTTCCCCACACCAATCTATTCCTATTTTTTACCCACATCTCTCCCTAACCCTAATAATTTCTGGTTTTCCAAATTCTTTTCTGCAGTTCAAAGTCCTTTAACATATAGTTGTTTGATGTTGAATAGATGTATCTGTTGAACTAGATTGTATCTGTAGACTATTGACTGTACAAACACAAACTTTGGTTGATGGTTGCCTTAAGATAGTGTTCTAGCACAAAACTGTTGCAATCTTCATCTCAAATGGGCCGAGTAAGCCGGAAAAACACAAGAAAAATGGCAAATTCGGGTATCTCAATTCCCAATCTTAATAATCAGGGATTAGAACAGATAAAGAATAATCCAGAGGAGAGTTCCCAAATAGCTCTACAAACACTAATCGCAAACATGATAAATGAGAAGTTTGACAATGTACAAAGGACCCTGTATGAGATTGATAGGGAGAGAGAGGAGGCATCCCAGAAGTTTACACAGGAATATCATAAGCGTGAGGAAGCTACTCAAAAACTGATACAGGATTTGCGTGAACAACTTGAGAATACTCAAAGAGAAAGGGAGGAATGGCGTGAGCAGGCAGAGAACACTCAAAGAGAACTGCAGGAATCCCACGAATGGGAAGAAAGGGAACTGCAGGAATCCCATAGACGGGAGGAAGCTAATCAAAGCGTAATTCAGGAATTGAGAGACCAGGTAGAGAATACACAAAGATCACTAAAGGCATACATGTAATCCATTAACAAAGAGCTGAAGGAAGTCAGGGAGACCACAAAGCGAATGCTGAATGGAACCCAACAGAAGGAATGCGAGTCCAAAGAAACCATAATCAATCAACTAAGTGATTTGAGAACAAACATTGAACACCAAATTAAAGAAGTAAAGAAATTCATACAAGACCTAAAACAGAGCTTCAACAAAGAACTTGAAGTCATCAAAGCTGACCAATTAGAAGGAAAAGAGATAAAAAACAAAGTAGAGAGTCTTGACAGCAGGTTAGACCATGCAGAAGATCGAATGTCAGGGATTGAAGACAGCCTAGATATTATAGAGAAAGAACATACAACCATCCAAGACAAGTCCAAGAAATATGATAGGTCTATCCAACACCTGGAAGACACCATCAGAAGGCCCAATCTAAGGATAATGGGTGTAGAGGAGCACCTAGAATCAGAAGTTAATGGCCTAGGAAATTGGTTTAACAGGATCCTAGCAGAGAACTTCCTAAACATACAAAAAGATAGGCCTATTCAGATACAAGAAGCTTTTAGAACCCCAAATAGACCAGACCAGAATAGGATATCCCACCGTCACATTATAATCAACACAGGATCAACCCAGACCAAGGAAAAGATCCTTAAAGCTGTCAAGGAGAAAAGATTAATCAGCTATAAAGGGAAACCAATTAGAATCACCTCAGATTTCTCAGCAGAGACAATCAAAGCAAGAAGAGCCTGGAATGATGTATGCCATGCCCTAAAAACAAACAACTATCAACCAAGAATACTGTACACAGCTAAACTCTCCTTCATAACTGAAGGCCAAATAAAAACCATCCATAACAAAGAAAAATTGAAACAATACATCTCCACCAAACCATCCCTACAAAAGATTCTTAAAGATGTCCTACACATAGAAAACCAACAAGACCGCAACAAACCAAGAAACTGCACCCAAACTGAGAATCCAAGAACCTTAGGAAGAACCCTGTTTTCACAGCCCCCAAGAAGGGGGATAAGATGGCAGGAACTCCCAAATAACTCTCAGTCCTATCTCTTAACGTTAACGGACTGAACTCTCCAATTAAGTGACATAGACTGTCTAGTTGGATTAAAAAACAAGACACTTCTATCTGCTGTCTGCAGGAGTCACATGTTGCCCGTAAAAACAAACACATTTTCAATGTTAAAGGCTGGAACAAAATCTACCAAGCAAACGGCCCTCATAAACAGGAGGGAGTTGCAATCCTAATATCAGATAAAATAGACTTCAAATTAAAATTCGTGAGAAGAGATAAAGAAGGTCGCTACATACTAATTAAAGGATCTCTCCTTCAGGAGGATATTACAATTCTAAATATCTATTCGCCAAACAATGGAGCACCCAAATTTATCAAAGAAACACTACTTTCCCTCAAATCCCATATAGATCCAAAGACATTAATTTTTGGGGATTTTAACACACCACTCTCCCCACTAGATAGATCAACTCAGCAAAAACTCAACAGAGAAACCGCAGATCTAAAGAGCTGCATAGATCAACTAGACTTAACAGACATTTACCGAACATTTCACCCAGCAGCATAAGAATACACGTTCTTCTCCGCAGCACATGGAACGTTTTCTAAAATAGACCACATTTTAGGCCACAAAGCAAACTTGTCTAAATTCAGAAACACTGAATTTATACCTTGCATTCTCTCTGACCACAAGGAAATAAAATTAGAACTCAACACCAAAAGCCACCAAACAAAGTCCGGTATCACATGGAGGCTGAACAACACACTGTTGAATCATGAGTGGGTGATGGAAGAGATTAGAAAGGAAATTCAAATGTTCATGCTATTCAACAAAAATGAACACACAAATTACCATCTCCTCTGGGACACAGCAAAGGCAGTACTCAGAGGCAAGTTTATAGCTCTGAGCACCTACATCAACAAATTGGAGAGATCTGAAACTAACAATTTAATAACACATCTAAACCTCCTTGAAAAAGAGCAGCAAGATAAACCCCAATCCAGTAGATGGAAAGAAATAATCAAAATTAAATCAGAATTAAATGAATTAGAATCCAAAGAAAACTATAGAAAGAATCAACAAAACAAAGAGTTGGTTCTTTGAAAAACTTAAAAAAATTGACAGACCCTTAGCAAACCTTATCAGAAAAAGGAGAGAACACACCCAAATTAATAAACTCAGAGATGAGAATGGAAACATCACCACGGAAACAACCAAGATTCAGAACATTATAAGGGAATACGTCTCAAAACTTTATGCAAATAAGTTTGAGAACTTGACAGAAATCTACCTTTTCCTAGCAAATATTGACATGTCAAAACTAAACCAAGATGAGTTAAACCATCTTAACTGTCCCATATCAAGCATTGAAATAGAAACAGCAATAAGAGACCTCCCAGCTAAGAAAAGTCCAGGACCAGATGGTTTTACAGCGGAATTTTACAAGGCCTTCAAAGCAGAGCTCACACCAATTCTCCTCCAAATCTTCAATGAAATTGAAAGAGAAAGCTCACTACCGAACACATTCTATGAAGCCATTATAACCCTCATCCCAAAACCAGGCAGGGACTCATCAAAGAAAGAGAACTATAGACCCATTTCTTTGATGAACCTTGATGCAAACCTTTCAACAAAATTTTGGCCCATCGACTTCAACAATTCATCCAAAAAAATCAAACACCATGATCAAACAGGATTCATTTCAGGGATGCAAAGCTGGTTCAATATACGCAAATCAATTAATATTATTCATCACATCAACAGGATCAAGGATAAGAAACACTTGGTTATCTCAATAGATGCAGAAAAAGCATTCGACAAGATCCACCACCCCTTTATGATGAAGGTTCTGGAAAAATTACGAACCCATGGATCATTCCTCAATAAAATAAAGGCTGTATATGACAAACCTACAGCCAGCATTATAGTTAATGTTGAAGAACTAAAGCCATTTCCTCTTAACTCAGGAACAAGACAAGGATATCCACTCTCTCCACTTCTCTTCAATCTAGTATTAGAATGCCTAGCTACAGCAATAAGACAAGATGCAGACATAAAGGGGATCCAAATAGGGAAAGAAGAAATAAAACTCTCCCTATTTGCAGATGACATGATCTTGTATTTAAAGAATCCCATAGACTCCACTCCCAAATTACTCAAGCTGATTCAAAACTTTGGCAAAGTAGCAGGTTATAAAATTAACCCCGAAAATCAATGGCTTTTCTATATGCCAACAATGAGAAAAGTGTGGCTGAAATTAGGAAAGCAACTCCATTTGTAATAGCCCCACAAAAAATAAAATACCTAGGAATTAACTTAACCAAAGAAGTGAAGGACCTCTATGATGAAAACTTTAAAATCTTGAGAAAGGAAATCAACACAGAACTTAAAAAATGGCAAAACCTCCCATGCTCCTGGATTGGCAAGATTAACATCGTGAAAATGGCAATACTTCCCAAAGCTATCTACAAATTCAACGCAATACCTATCAAAATTCCACCCTCATTCTTCACGGAAATAGAAGAGGAAATCCAAAAATTCATATCAACTATAAAAGACCCCGAATAGCAAAAACACTCCTCAACGGAAAGAACACTGCTGGAGGAATATCAATACCAAATTTCAAACTCTACTATAAAGCCATAGTAATCAAAACAGCTTGGTATTGGCATAAGAACAGACCTCAGGACCAATGGAATAGAATTGAAAACCCAGAAATGAACTTACAGACCTATAGTCATCTAATCTTTGATAAGGAAGCTAAAACAATAGAATGGAAGAAAGACAGCCTCTTCAGTAAATGGTGCTGGCAAAATTGGTTAACTACATGTAGAAAACTAAAGCTAGATGCTTATATATCACCCTGCACCAGAATCAACTCCAGATGGATCAAAGACCTTGAACTCAAAGCAGACACTCTGAAAACATTACAGGATGGAATAGGAGATACCCTAGGTCTCCTTGGCTCAGGCCGAAATTTTCTGAATAGAGACCCGGAAGCACAACAAATCAAAGAAAGGTTGGACAAATGGGATTGCATAAAGTTGCAGAGCTTCTGCAGGGCAAATGACATAGCTAGCAAGATCAATAGAAAGCCCACCGATTGGGCGAAGATCTTTACTAGCCATACAACGGACAAGGGTCTCATATCTAAAATATACTTGGACCTCAGAAAATTAAACCACCGAACAACAAATCCTCAAAGAAACAACTGCTCAATAAATAAGTGGGCGAAAGACTTCAAGAGAAGCTTCTCTGAAGAAGAAAGAAGGATGGCCAATAGACACATGAAGAAATGTTCAACATCCCTAGCCATAAAAGAAATGCAAATCAAAACAACGTTGAGATATCACCTCACTCCAGTTAGAACAGCAAAAATCAAGAATTCTTACAACAACAGATGCTGGAGGGGATGTGGACAGAAAGGAACCTTACTTCATTGTTGGTGGGAATGTAAACTTGTTCAACCACTTTGGAAAGCAGTATGGAGGTTCCTCAAAAGACTTCACATAGATCTCCCCTATGATCCAGCAATCACACTTTTAGTCATTTACCCAAATGTTTACAAACAAGACCACACTAAAGCTACCAGCACAACTATGTTTATTGCAGCATTATTTACCATAGCTAAGATATGGAACCAACCCAGATGCCCCTCAGTAGATGAATGGATCAAGAAAATGTGGTATATATACACAATGGAATTCTATGCCTCCATCAGAAAGAATGTCATTTCTGCATTTGTTAGGAAATGGAAAGGTTTGGAAAAAATTATATTAAGTTAAGTAAGCCAGGCCTAAAGAATCATAGGTCCCATGGTTTCCCTTATTTGCAATATCTAGTATAGGTATGAGTCAAGCGGAAAAGGTCAGATAATGTGATGTTAGGAAAACGAACCCTTAAATATGTATTTTAATGTTTTCGTTTCTTTCATGCATGTGTTTCTAACGCATTTATAAGATTATTTCTTTGTTGCTTTGTATGACCCTCCCCCACAGTGTAACCCCCGCTTTCACTATATTTGATGTCAGTATAACATGTGGAGGAGATGGGGACAAACAAGTCATTTAAGGATTCAGGTGGACCTGTTGCAACAAGTAGAACTACAAAATGTCATGTCAAAGCAAGCTTTACAATGTCGGTGTGGGGGGGGAGGGGGGTATGATTGGGTGGGGGGAGGGGGGAGTTGGCTGGGAAGGGAGGTGAAGGGTAATCAAAGGAGGAGGCTGCAATTCTTGGTAAGAAATGTATGCATTATCCTGCCAATGTAATTGTAACCCCTCTGTACAGTATGTTCTCAAATAAAATAAAATAAAATTTAAAAAAAAATTTCTTTTAATAATAATAAAACACATGTTTCTGCGATACATAGAAAATAATTAAAGCTTTTAGGAGTATAAATAAGAATGTATTTCAAGTTCTTTAATCCAATATGTAAATGGTGATGTAGACTTATGCAGCAAATAATTACCAATTATGAATTTCTAAACTCTTCAACTCTTCAGTGAAATTCTAATAGTGTCCTAATTATGAACAGTATTACTTCTACTTCATATTATGGCAGTTATATATTTCTAAATGTTACCTAATGCGAAATATATAAAAAGTTTAATTATTCTACCTAGCTTCTATATTTCTGCATTTTCATTATTGAGACTTGATGAATATAAATTCCTTCCCCTTATGTATAATTTATTCCTTATCAAGGTTGGTTATGTCACTCACAGTGTTAAAATCCATAATGGATACTTATACATTCTTCACATTAATTTTAGGATTCACGATTAAATAGATGAACTCTTTTTAAACTTGTTGGTTTTATTATTTAGAATGTATATCTAATTCATCTTTCTTCAGTTTGAAGAATAGAAATAGTACTATATGTTCAAAGCACTAGTTAATTTGCAACAGCAATGATTTTTATGTTCTTTTTGCATGAGCTCTATGAACTTCAATTTAACTAATAAATCATTTAGACATTTTAAGTCTCACACAGAATATTGGGACTACATAGTATTTTCCATGTATCTTAATAAAAATTTAGTGAACTTACTTATAATCATAATTAATATACTATTATTTTTATAAGAATATTAAGTGTTCATAACGTGTTCTATTCAAATATACTTTATTCATAAAACAGTAGAGTCAAAGACTCTACTGACTTTGAGACAAAGACTCAATAGATTTTTCCAGGATTTATAAATAAGAAAACTGACTAAAATTCTATGAAACAACAGGTACTTACAAATTCTGAAATACAAGTCAGATTCTATACCCTGTTGTTTTTCATTGTGACCTAATAAGGGAATCATATCTTAAGTGAGAAGGAAAATGTATTCTAGAATCTTCTTCTGAATTGATACTATTTACTTCCACCAGTTCTTGAAAGCATTGCCTTAAAAGTACTTATTCTGCCAGGTGCCAGTGGCTCGTGCCTGGAATCCTAGCTACTCAGGAGGCTGAGATCTAAGGATCACAGTTCAAAGCCAGCTCAGGCAGGAAAGTCCGTGAGACTCTAATCAAATTAACCACTGAAAAACCAGAAGAGGTGTTGTGACTCAAATGGTAGAGCACTTGCCTTGTGCTGAAGAGCTGAGTGACAGTGCCCTGGCCCAGAGTTCAAGCCTGATGACTAGCCACATATATATATATATATATATATATATATATATATATATATATATATATATATATGTATATGTATATATATACATACTGATTTTAAGAAAAATTAGACATAGTATGCAATTTCAAAATATTTTTATATATGAATATCTGATATATAAATATATAAATATATATCATATTTATTCTATATTATAAATTACATTTCAAATATATATATAATAAATGCACACATATATAAAGAAAATGTATTTATATAAATATATAAAATATATAAGAACACATATGTGTATATGTATTTATATATATGTATATATATAAATGAAATTCAAAGTACACTGTGTGCATGTATGGAAATATCACAATATAATTCCTAGTTTTACAAGTTTTGTTTATCAAAAATTAAACAGAAATGCTTACATAAGTTTAAAATGTTAGTAAAATATACGGTATGAACTCCTTAATACACATATGTGTATTAAGGGAAATATGTGGGCAAGAGCAATAGTTGTAACCAGAGTCTATTAGTGAAGGCTCAGTGCTAGTCATTTACAACTAAGTCTGAATTGGCCTACCACAAGCAAGCACTGTCCAGGAATGGAATTATCTAATAAAGAATTTGCTAATTATAATAGAAATTATAGGGAATAATAATAGAAATTTTGCAAGTTTTCTCTAAATTACTGAATTTTTCTGTATAGACTGTGTAATGAAATTCTGTTTCTACAATAATTAGAATCACTTTCAAAGTTCATCTAACAAATTTATATATTTATTCTTATTGTGAAAATACTGTACAGAGGGGTTACAATTACATGAGCAAGGTAATGAGTATATTTCTTACCAAGCATTGTTGCCTTCTGCTTTGTTTCCCCTTACCATCCCTTCCCATCTCCCCACCTCCCACCAACATCACCCCCATGCCACTTTTTTTTAAATTTAATTTAATTTTATTTGTGAACATACTGTACAGAGGGGTTACAATTACATGGGCAGGATAATGCATACATTTCTTACCAAGGATTGCAGCGTCCTCCTTTGGTTTACTTTTCACACCCCTTCCCAGCCTCCCGCCTCCCCCCCAATCCCAATCCTTCTCCTTCCCCAGCTTCCCCCCCCCCCACCGACGTTGTAAAGCTCGTTTTGGACATGACAACTTGTACTTCTCATTGTTGCAAGAGGTCCACCTGTATCCTTAAACAACTGGTTTTTACCCATCTCCTCCACAAGTTATACTGACATCAAATATAGTGAAAGCAGGGGTTATATTGTGGGGGAGGGACATACAAAGCAACAAAGAGATAATCATATAAACGCGTTAGAAACACATGCATAAAAGAAAGAAACATTCAAATACATAGCTAAGGGTTCATTTTCCTGACATCACATTATCTGACCTTTTGCGCTTGACTCCTACATATACTAGATATTGCAAATAAGGGAAACCATGGGACCTATGTTTCTTTGGGCCTGGCTTACTTCACTTAATATAATTTTTTCCAAGTTTTTCCATTTCCTAACAAATGGGGCAATGTCGTTCTTTCTGATGGAGGCATAGAATTCCATTGTGTATATATACCACATTTTCTTGATCCATTCATCTACTGAGGGGCATCTGGGTTGGTTCCATATCTTAGCTATGGTAAATAATGCTGCAATAAACATTGTTGTGCTGGTAGCTTTAGTGTGGTCTTGTTTGTAAACATTTGGGTAAATGCCCAAAATGGGATTGCTGGGTCATACGGGAGATCTATGTGAAGTCTTTTGAGGAACCTCCATACTGCTTTCCAAAGTGGTTGAACAAGTTTACATTCCCACCAACAATGAAGTAAGGTTCCTTTCTGTCCACATCCTCTTCAGCATCTGTTTTTGTTAGAGTTCTTGACTTTTGCTGTTCTAACTGGAGTGAGGTGATATCTCAACGTTGTTTTGATTTGCATTTCATTTATGGCTCGGGATGTTGAACATTTCTTCATGTGTCTATTGGCCATCCTTCTTTCTTCTTCAGAGAAGTTTCTCTTTAAGTCTTTCGCCCACTTATTTATTGAGCAGTTGTTTCTTTGAGGATATGTTGTTGGGGGGTTTAATTTTTTGAGGTGCAAGTATATTTTAGATATGAGACCCTTGTCCGTTGTATGGCTAGTAAAGATCTTCTCCCAATGCGTGGGCATTCTATTGATCTTGCTAGCTATGTCATTTGCCTGCAGAAACTCTGCAACTTTATGCAATCCCATTTGTCCAACCTTTCTTTGATTTGTTGTCTTTCCGGGTCTCTATTCAAAAAATTTCGGCCTCAGCCAAAGAGACCTAGGGTTTCTCCTATTCCATCCTGTAATTTTTTCAGAGTGTCTGCTTTGACTTCAAGGTCTTTGATCCATTTGGAGTTGATTCTGGTGCAGGGTGATATATTAGGATCTAGCTTTAGTTTTCTACATGTAGTTAACTAATGTTGGCAGCACCATTTACTGAAGAGGCTGTCCTTGTTCCATTCTATTGTTTTAGCTCCCTTATCGAAGATTAGATGGCTATAGTTCTGTAGGTTCATTTCTGGGTTTTCAATTCTTTTCCATTGGTCCTGAGGTCTGTTCTTATGCCAATACCAAGCTGTTTTGATTACTATGGCTTTATAGTAGAGTTTGAAATTTGGTATTGATATTCCTCCAGCAGTGTTCTTTCCATTGAAGAGCGTTTTTGCTATTCGGGGTCTTTTATTGTTGATATGAATTTTTGGATTGCCTCTTCTATTTCCTTGAAGAATGAGGTTGGAATTTTGATAGATATTGTATTGAATTTGTAGAAAGCCTTGGGAAGTATTGCCATTTTCACAATGTTAATCTTTTCAATCCAGGACCCCTTGCCACTTTTATGTTATTCACGATAATATTGCACAAAATAGTGTAGGTTGAGAGAAAATGTAGTTATATATGGTTTTCTATTGCTCAAATAATCACCTAATATTGAATGGATGTGTTTTTGTCAATTACATATTCCCTATTACCTGAGCAAAAAGCTTACTTTGGAAAGAAAGGCTTTCACATAAATGGTTTCAAAAATTGTTCTTTGCTCTATCATACTGAAAAGGCTTTATCAAGTTTTTCATTAAAAGGTAAAAGTCTGTCCTCGAACTTTGATCGATTTAAGTCAAAACTTCTGAATAATATATTATTATAAATCCTTTCTCTAAAATATAGTGAAGACAGTTCAGAGGGCTTATCTTGATCAGTACTTAATACAGAAATGGTGGTCATTTAAACAACACATATCTAATAATTAGGTGTATTAATTATTTATAGTTTGTGTAACAAGTTTTTTTACATGTAAAAGTACTTATTACAAGATATTGTTGTTGCTGGCAAAGTGTGTCCAAAATCTTTAAGGTAGACATCCATGGGAAGGAAAGATTGTGCATAACCTGTAACTCCAAATGTGCAGGCTGCAGAAAGTAATACACAAAATAAAATCTTGGATTTTAAGGAAGTTATAAGCCTTCTTTTAAAGACGTTTTAGCTGACCACATTGGACCTTGAGGAATAACTTAAAGTCAATTTAAAAGTCGACTTTAATCTCTTCTGTAACATTGTTCACAGCTATGTCTAGAAGGCATTTGATAGAATAATAGAAATGTCATAAGCTAACTACCCGAAGTCCAGGTGCCATCCTCCCCGACCACGTATTCCTAGAGGAAATGTTATATGCTTCTTTACTTACACTAGCAAAAACACTCTAAAACTATGGCTCAGCTGAACCACATTCATATATTGAAACCAATAGTGACTGATACCTTATTGATAACTCTTGTACAAGATCTTCCTGTTTGAGAATTGTCTCTTCCACTTAGATATTGCTTTCAATTAGATTGTTCCGATAGAACTCAAGAAAAAAAATTAGCATTCAACAAACAAAAAAAATTACCTTCTTTAAACTTTGGTATTAAATTATTCATAGTAATAGGCAAAATATTTGGAAAATATAGTGTCAATTCTATGTGTGAAAAGAAAGTTGTAAACACTTAAAAAAAAGAACAGTGTTTCAATTAAATCAATATTATGTTTTCCTGGCCTATATGCTGACTATATTTTGCTTTGTCTTCCCTCCAAACAAATATGAATACTTCTCTTTGTCTTTGTTGAGGCCTGATAAGAAGTCCTATGAATATAGCTAAAGTAAATGGAACTCTATGCCTCTATCAGAGAGAAAAACATTGCCCCATTTGTTAGGAAATGGAAAGACTTGAAAAAAATTATATGAAGTGAAGTAAGCATGGCCCAAAGAAACATAGGTCCCATGGTTTCCCTTATTTGCAATTACTAGTATATGTCTGAGACAAGTAGAAACGGTCAGGTAAGTTGATGTTAGGCAAAATGAACCCTAAGATAAGGATTCAAATGTTTTTTCTCTCTTGCCATTGTTTCTTTTATTTTTTTATAATTATTCTTTTTTGGGTTCAGTCGTGGGGCCTGAACTCTGGACGTGGACACTGTCCCTCAGCTCTACAGCTCAAGTGTAGCGCTCTACCATTTGAGCCACAGCGACACTTCCTGCTTTATTTTCTGCTTATGTGGTGCTGAGGAATCGAACCTATGGCCTCATGCATGCAAGGCAAGCGCTCTACCACTGAGCAACCTTCCCAGCCCCTTCCGATTTTTTCTACCATATCTATAAGATGATTTCTTTGTTGCTTTGTATGTCCCTTCCCCACGGTATAAGCCCTGTTTTCACTGTATTTGATGTTGGTATCATTTGTGGAGGAGAAGGGAAAAAAACAAATCGTTTAAATAGGGATACGGGTGGATCCATTGAAACAATGAGATGTACAAGATGTTATTTCAAAAAAAGAACGTTACATCATTGGCTAGGGCTGAAGAGGGGAAGGAAGTGGGGCAGAGATGGGAAGGGATAGGAAGGGGAAACAAAAGAGGAGTCAACAATGCTTGATAAGGAATATAGTCATTACCTTGCTCACGTAATTGTAACTCCTCTGTACGATATTTTCACAATAAAAAACTTATTAATAACAAAAAATAAAATGAAATCTCAATCATGGGCATTGGCAGTTTAGGACTTCCACATAAAAATATATGAAACAAGTAAACTAATTCCAGTGGCATTACAGAAAATAGTAATGCAACAAACTATGCTTGTTTTGTCATAAAACTACTTAAAATAGTTTAAGTGAGAACAAAACAGTCTTAAGGTAGCAGTATTCTTAGCATAAAGTTTTATTCCAGTATGTACCAGTCTATTACTTAAGAAAATGTATTTTGTCCCCCAAATTTATTTGTTTCATAAAAAAGAGTAGGTATAGGATTTTTAAAAAAATTTGTATTTTACTAAGCATATAGTTTCTGAAGTATTCTAAGTTCTTTCCCTTTAGAATACTCTAAGGGCTTAACTTTCTGGTGAGAACATTAATTGAAATACTTTATGGTCAATGACTTAGCAGACTTCCAGTGACTTTCACTATCTATTACGTTCTTATTTATGTCTTTTTTGGTGCTAGTACAAGGGTTTGAAATAAAAGCCTTTTACCATTGCTTGGCTTTTTCCACTGAAGGCTGCTGCCTTACCACTCATCCAAACTTCCAGATCCAGTGATTTGCTAGTTATTGAGGATAAGAATTTTGAGGACTTGAGGATTTGTCTGCTGGAGCTGGTTTGTACCTTCATCCTTGGTTCTCATCCTCCTTAGTAGTCAAGATTATAGATGAGAAACACCATGACCTAGCAGCTACTTTTTTTTTTCCTGTCATGGGGCTTGAACTCTGGGCCTGGGCACTGTCCCTCATCTCTTCAGCTCAAAGTGAGCACTCTACCACTTGAACCACAGCGCCACTTCTGGTTTTTTGGTGGCTAATTGGAGATAAGTGTTTCACAGCTTTTCCTGCCCAGGCTGCCTTTGAACTGTGATCCTCAGATCTCAGCCTCCGGAGATCTCAGCTAGGAGTACAGGCATGAGCCACTGGCACTTGGCTTAGATTTAAGATTTTTATTTGTCCTACACATGGGGTTGAACTAAGGGCCTAATCCCTGTCCTGAGCTTCTTTTGCTCCTGGCTAACATTTTAATACTTGAGCCATAGCTCCATTTCTGGCTTTTTGATAGTTTATTGATGATAAGAGTCTCATGGACTCTCTTATCTGGTGTGACTTCAAACCATAATCCTCAGATATCAGCCTGCTAAGTAGCAAAGGTTATAGGTATGAGCCACCTGCACCTGGCTAGATTTAAACTTTTATATTAAGTTATACAGTTTAAAAAATCCTACTAGCAAATCCTAGTAGAACAAACCTCTTTGATATTTTGAAGAATTTCACATATTTTGTCCTTTATGCTACATGTGAGTTTTTTTTAAATAAAACCTCTCCTTTCATTCAGATGTTTGTGTTGATGGTTGACCAACACCGTGTAATACGGGCCAGAATATTGAAATCATGCAGCTGTTGATTCACCTAGTCTAGCATACAGTTCTTTTAGTCTAATTTTTATCTGTCTCAACTTCCATTCATAAACTCAGTTTTGAAAATGCACATTTTTTCACTGCAATAGCAGTGAAAATTACAACTTTGGAACCTGGACATTTTTTGAAACATCTTTCACAGCTCTGCCAGCCAAATAACTATCTTTGTAAACATGATACTTCTGACATGTGAAAGCTGCCATCAAATTCTGATGTTTGAATAGGAGTTATACAGCTTAATCTCTGATAAATTTTCTATGTCAGATGTCAGTGTGCCATATCTTATTTTTTATGCAAGTTTCTCTTTTCTTTTAAAAACTTTATGCTATGTTTTTAAACTGAGTGAAATTCTATTGCCTATTTTATTAACTTCAGAGCTCTTACAGATTGTAGGGACAATGCTAGAAAATGTAGACAATTAATTACCACTCTCTCCAACTGGAGGTTTGTTTTATTTGCAAAACCTAAAGTATACTATCATTTCTCCCCATCATTTACCTTCTTTCTCATGTATATCATTTGTACACAGAAATGACCCCTATGTTGTCACACTCTGTTGCTTACAAGTAAAAATAGATGCCTGAAATATTAGTTGTCAGTTGAAGAGAAGTTTGAAGGTAATAATTCTAAAAAAGACAGTCTTATTTTGTAATGAGGCCTAATTCATGAGGATACTTTCAAAGCATGTGTGTTTTTTATAATTACCTCTGAATATTAGGAAATTATGAGATGCTACAGCTGGAAAGCATGCATACTGTACATATTCAGAAGTTGGAGAAACAAACATATGTAGTCCTGTTGTCTAGATGAATAGAAAATAACACGAAAAACACAAAATCACAATATAGATAACTCACCCAGAAATACTTTTCAAAACAACATTAAAGCCATCAGGATAGCATTAGAGTTAAAATCTATAAAGATTAATGGTGATATTTTCTGCAAATTTGCATAGTAGTTTAATATCAAATATTTATATTTAATAAATATCTTTTTTCATACATACAAAAGGCCAATAGTCATTCAACAAAAGACTCAATATCACTGTTACAGCAATGTAAATAAATATACACATCAATTTTTCCTCCCATCTGTTAGGGAAAGTATAATTAATCACTTAGATGACAAGTGTTGGTAAGGGTATAACAGAATGAAGGGTTTGGACACTCCACGTGAATATAAATTGGTACCACCAATTGAAAGCATTATGGAGACTTCAAGATATTATTCATAATTTTAATATGCAGCAGTTTTGTCTATGGGTACATTGCCAAGACAATGAAGTCAACATTTTGAAGAGCCATGTGCACCTTCACTTCCATTTTTATACTATTTTTTGAAACCAAGAAATGGAAATAGACTGTCCTGATTGATTGCTGAACCAATAAAAATATATTACATATATGTATACATATATACATGTGTGTATAAACACATATGTATATTATATGCATATCACTGGAATGTTATTCAGACAAAATGAGAGAAATTCTATGATATTACAGTATTTGATAGCTAACAAATTTGTTCTCCCAATAACACAGATAATTGTGTTTATCATGGTTGAGTGGATGGCAAGGTGTTTCTCAAAGTAAACTTCAAATCATAGGATGAATGAGTTTTGGGAATCTGTGTACAGAAGGACTGAAGCTATAGATTTTATTTGAATACATTTGTCTTTAAGAATACTAGAAAAATTACTTTCCTTCTTTATTAAAAGTGTAATATAGTTGATACTTGCTTCCATTGTCCTTTGACTGATCTTATGACTTTTATCTGCGAGCTTGACAATGGATATGATTTTATATGATACCATCAATTATTCTTCATAATAATAATTTTATTGTTTCGATATACCAAGTAAACCAGTTTTGCCATATCCAATTCAGAAAATTGTGTACTTTCTCTATAATAAGTTGTAAAAGTCATAATGAGAGGTTAAACTTGTTTTTTTTGGGTCCAGTTGTGGGACCTGAACTCTGGGCCTGGCTGCTGTCCCTCAGCTCTTCAGCTCAAGGCTAGCACTCTACCACTTGAGCCACAGCGCCACTTCCTGCTTTTTTCTTTTTACTTATGTGGTGCTAAGGAATCAAACCCAGGGCCTCATGCATGCAAGGCAAGCACTCTACCACTGAGCCACCTTCACAGCCCCTTAAATTTGTTTTAATCTGCATTGTAAAATATCAGGAAAGAGAGTAGAAACATAACTGTACACTGGATCCTAAATATTTTGGATAAAGTAGAAAGATATTAGTTTAATTTACCTCTCTCTCTAGATCCCTCATTTTCAAAACCAGAGATTTTCAGAAATAATGGATGTGTTTTCTGACTTTTAATGTGCTTGCAAGCTAAAATCAGAACCCAAATCACTCAATATTAACTCCTCTGTCCAAAAATACCATTAAAATGTTTAGCTTACAAAAATAATTTAAGGAAACATAAGTCACCAAGCGTGTTTCCTATGTTTCCACAAATGCCTCAATATGAAGAATACAAATTTTACTAGAGGAAACAATCATGCCAATTATGACACCTTCTTAAAGGAAAATACATCTTTATGAATCAATGCAAAACTCATTTATTGAATATTTCCTGGATGTCACAATGTGCTCTATTAAAAAATCATAAGAGAATTGTAAGTTCTTTCAGAGAAATCTGGTTTTTTGTTGTTGTTACTGTTTATTTTCCTTTGATTTTTTATGTCAGTCCTGGGTCTTGAACTCAAGGTCTTGGCTTTGGCCCTGAACGATTTTTGTTCAACGCTATCATGCTATCAGTTAAACCACCGCTTCGCTCCCAGGTTTTGTATTTGTTTTTTGTTGTTTTTTTTTTGAGTAATTAGTTGGATATTAGAGGTCCAAAAACTTTCGTCCCTAGTCTGGCTTCAAAGCCTGATCCTCAGATCTCAGCCCCGGGGAAAATGAAGAGTGCAGGCATAAGTTACTGGCAGCCAGCTGTTATTATTTTTCACATAACAATTGTCTGTCCTAGCTTGAATGGCTTTTCAGTAAATCATGCTATTAAAATACTGGGGTTTTTTGCTCTTATATTTTTAAGAGTATAGACATGTTTCTTTTGGTATATTGATGAAGTAATGGCTTTAATACAAGTTATGAACTATGGATATAAAACACTGTTTCAAGGTGTTTATGGTTTTCATAAATTTTCATCATATAAATTCAGGGTGAACTGTATAAATTTTTCTAACTATAAACCATCCTTGTTAATAAAGTGCCTGAGTTATTTAACAAGTTGGACAAAGAATTAACCAAGGAGGGGCCAGCTGATCAACTTTTTATATTATTAAACATAAGGGTCCTTGTGAAAAATCCAAATTTTATTTTACTCAATTTAGGCATTAATAACACATAATACAAAAAAGCCACACTCAATTCTTTTCTTCTAAATAAGGAGTCTGTTTCAAAAAATGAGGTCTGTGGTTTGATGCTGGGAGCTCTTTTGTTTGGTTATTATGTTTCTTATTTGATTGTTCCTTCTTCTTATTTTAATATTTAATGAAAGGTTTTATCCATCTTGTGTCCTTAGGCTTTGAAGCAAAAAGCATAATTTAAAACATCTAATGAGTAAATAAATGTCTGAATACTGAAAAGTTATGGGATATGCTAAAGATATTAAAAGTGATTTTAATAATAGAGCAACAGATTCTACTTTTCTCTTGAGATGATGAAGTATACAAAATAGGATCAGGGTTTGAAGCCAGACTGGGGAAAAAAGTTCTTGGGCCTATTATCTCCAACTAATTGCTCAAAAACAAAACCAAAAGCCAAATACAAAACCTGGAAGCGAAGCTGTAGTTTAACTGGTAGCGTGATAGCTTTGAACAAAAATCGTTCAGGCCCAAAGCCAAGACCTTGAGTTCAAGACCCAGGACTGACATAAAAAATCAAAGGAAAATAAACAGCAACAGCAACAAAAAACAGATTTCTCTGAAAGAACTTACAATTCTCTTATGATTCTTTAGTAAAGCACATTGTGACATCCAGCAGATATTCAATAAATGAGTTTTGCATTGATTCATAAAGATGTATTTTCCTTTAAGAAGGTGTCACAATTGTGCATGATTGTTTCCTCTAGTAAAATTTGTATTCTTCATATTGAGGCAATTGTGAAAACATAGGAAACATGCTTGGTAACTTATGTTTCCTTAAATTATTTTTTTTGTCGGTCTTGGGGCTTGAACTCTGGGGACTGGGCATTGTCCCTTAGCTCTTCAGCTCAAGGCGAGCGCTCTACAACTTGAGCTACAGCGCCACTTCCTCCTTAAATTATTTTTGTAAGCTAAACATTTTAATGGTATTTTTGGTCAGAGGAGATAATATTGAGTGATTTTGGTTCTAATTTTAGCTTGCAACTACATTAAAAGTCAGCAAACACATCCATTATTTCTGAAAATCTCTGGTTTTGAAAATGAGGGATCTAGAGAGAGAGGTAAATTAAACTAATATCTTTCTACTTTATCCAAAATATTTAGGATTCAGTGTTACAGTTATATGTTTCTACTCTCTTTCCTGATATTTTACAATGTATATTGAAACAAATTTAACCTCTCATTATGACTTTTACAACTTATTTTAGAGAAAGTACATGATTTTCTGAATTAGATATGGCAAAATTCGTTTACTTGGTGTGTCAAAACTATAAAATTATTATTATGAAGAATAATTGACGGTCTCATTTAAAATCATATCCATTGTCAAACTCCCAGATAAAAGTCATAAGATCTGTCAAAGAACAAGGGAAGCAAGTATCAACTATATTACACTTTTAATAAAGAAGGAAAGTAATTTTTCTAGTATTCTTAATGGCAAATGTATTCAAATAGAATCTATAGCTTCAGTCCTTCTGTACACAGATTCCCAAAACTCATTCATCCTATGATTTGAAGTTTACTTTGAGAAACACCTTGCCATCCACTCAACCATGATAAACACAATTATCTGTGTTATTGGGAGAACAAATTTGTTAGCTATTAAATACTGTAATATCATAGAATTTCTCTCATTTTGTCTGAATAACATTCCAGTGATATGCATATAATATACATATGTGTTTATACACACATGTATATATGTATACATATATGTAATATATTTTTATTGGTTCAGCAATCAATCAGGACAGTCTATTTCCATTTCTTGGTTTCAAAAAATAGTATAAAAATGGAAGTGAAGGTGCACATGGCTCTTCAAAATGTTGACTTCATTGTCTTGGCAATGTACCCATAGACAAAACTGCTGCATATTAGAATTATGAATAATTTCTTGACGTCTCCATAAAGTTTTCACGTGGTGGTACCAATTTATATTCACATGAAGAGTGTAAACAACCTCCATTCTGTTATACCTTTACCAACACTTGTCACCTGTGTGATTAATTATACTCTCTCTAACAGTTGGGAGGCAAAATTGATGTATATATTTATTTACATTGCTGTAACAGTGATATTGAGTCTTTTGTTGTATAACTATTGGCCTTTTGTATGTATGAAAAAGATATTTATTAAATATAATTATTTGATATTAAACTACTATGCAATTTTGCAGAAATTATCACCACTTATCTTTATAGATTCTAACCCTAATGTTACCTTGATGGCTTTAATGTTGTTTTGAACAGTATTTCTGGGTGAATTATCTATATTCTGATTTTGTGTTTTTCGCGTTATTTTCTATTCATCTAGACAACATGACTACATATGTTTGTTTCTCCAACTCCTGCATATGTACATTATGCATGCTTTCCAGCTGTAGCATCTCATAATTTCCTAATATTCAGAGGTAATTATACAAAACACACATGCTTTGAAAGTATTTTCATTAATTAGGCGTCATTACAAAATAAGACGGTCTTTTTTATAATTATTAATTTCACCCTTCTGTTCAACTGACAACCTAATATTTCAGGCATCCATTTTTACTTGTAAGCAACAGAGTGTGACAACATAGGGGTCATTTCAGTGTACAAATGATATACATGAGAAAGAAGGTAAATGATGGGTAGAAATGATTGTATATTCTAGGTTTTGCAAATGAAACAAAATCTCCAGTTGGAGAGAGTGGTAATTAATTGTCTACATTTTCTGGCATTGTCCCTACAATCTGTAAGAGCTCTGAAGTTAATAAAATAGGCTATAGAATTTCACTCAGTTTAAAACATAGCGTAAAATTTTTAAAAGAAAAGAGGAACTTTCATAAAAAATAAGATATGGCACGCTGACCTCTGACATAGAAAATTTATCAGAGATTAAGCTGTATAACTGCCTATTCAAACATCAGAATTTGATGGCAGCTTTCATAGGTCAGAAATACCATGTTTACAAAGATAGTTATTTGGCTGGCAGAGCTGTGAAAGATGTTTCAAAAAATGTCCAGGTTCCAAAGTTATAATTTTCACTGCTAATGCAATGAAAAAAATGTGCATTTTCAAAACTGAGTTTGTGAATGGAAGTTGAGATAGATAAAAATTAGACTAAAAGAACTGTATGCTAGACTACGTGAATCAACAGCTGCATGATTTCAATATCCTGGCCCCTATTGTTCAGCCATCAACAAAATCATCTGAATGAAAGAAGAGGTTTTATTAAGAAACTCAGATGTAGCATAAAGGACAAAATAGGTATAATTATTCAAAATATCAAAGAGGTATGTTCTAGGATTTGCTAGTAGGATTTTTTAAACTGTAAAAATTAATATAAAAGTTTAAACCTATTCAGGTGCGTGTGGCTCATACCTATAACCTTTGCTACTTAGCAAGCTGAGATCTAAGGATCACGGTTCAAAGCCAGCGTTGGCAGGAATACCTGTGAAACTCTTATCTCCAATTAACCACACAAAACCCGAAGTGGCCCTGTGGCTCAAATAATAGATTTCTCCCTTTGAGCTGAAGAGATGAGGGACAGTGCCCAGGCCCAGAGTTCAATCCCCACGACAGGAAAAAAAAAGTAGCTGCCAGGTCATGGTGTCTCTCATCTATAATTTTGACTACTAAGGAGGATGAGAACCAAGGATGAGGGTACAAACCAGCTCCAGCAGACAAATCCTCAAGTACTCATAATTCGTATCTTCAATAACTAGCAAATAGCTGGTTGTGGAAATTTGGATGCTTGGTAAGGCACCAGCCTTGAGTGGAAAAAGCCAAACAATAGTACAAATCTTTTATTTCAAACCGTAGTACTAGCACCAAAAAGGACATAAAGAAGAACCTAGTAGATAGTGGAAATCACTGGAAGTCTATGAAGCCATTGACCATAAAGTATTTCAATTAAAGATAAGCCCTTAGAGTATTCTAAAGGGAAAGAACTTAGAATACTGCAGAAACTATATGCTTAGTAAAATAAAAATTGAAATAAAAATAAAAATTAAGAAAAACCGTACCTACTCTTTTTTATGAAACAAATAAATCAGGGGAGCTAAATACATTTTCTTCAGTAATAGACTGGTACATACTGGAATAAAACATTATGCTAAGAATACTGCTAGTTTAAGACTGCTTTGTTGTCACTTAAACTATTTTAAGTAGTTTTATGAAAAAATAAACATGTAGTTTGTTGCATTACTATCTTCTGTAATACCACTGGAATTAGTTAACTTGTTTCATATATATTTATGTGGAATTCCTAAATTGCCAATGCCCATGATTGAGATTTATTTTATTTTTTATAATTAATAAGTTTTTTATTGTGAAGATATTATACAGAGGATTTACAATTACATGAGCAAGGTAATGAGTATATTTCTTATCAAGCATTTTTGCCTCCTCCTGCTAATTCAGTTAAGAGGAAGTCATTCCTAAGTATGGAATACCCCTAATCCAGTGGGACTAATGTCTTAATATAAATAATATTTGGGCAAAAGTATATACTTAAGGAGAAAGGCGGATGACACGGTGTTGTCTTTACAAAGCAAAGAATGCAATAGATTATCAGAATACCACCAGAAATGAGTTGAGCAGGATCAACTGGATCCTCTTGAATCGTGTCCAGAAGAAACTTACCCTGCTGATAGGTTTAATTTTGAATGTTCAGGGTTTATCTGAGGATATGAAATTGTGTTGTAGTTCATTCAGTCTGTGGGAGTTTCTCTGAGTAAGTGAAGATGACTAATAATTATCCACACAATTCTATTGTACTCCCAACAGAAAAAGGTATATATGTATGTGTCTGTGCATATATATATATATATATATATATATATATATATATATATATCTAAAATACAATTACTATTAGATCATATGATGACAAAATGTGTAGCATATACTTAGGTAGAGGAATTTTTAATAACTATAATACAGTATTTATTTAATTATGACTGAAACATGAGCATTGACATCATCACGAGGAGAGAAATAGAAAAATCCAGATAATGGAAACAAAATAGAATTTCAGAAGTATATGAGTTTGAGAATTGAATGAAGTTATAATTCCAGGGCAGACTTTGTGAAGAGAAACAGATATCCTCAGAATAAGCAGCTGTCTATGATAAATGATAAATTCCATCGGTGTTCCAAAAGTGAACAACTGTAAGGAGTTGAAGAATCATCCATCAAATGAAGTAATATGATGTCTTGTCAAGTTTGTAGCATTTGATAAAATTTAAAAAGTCAGGTATATGATTTAAAATTATAAGAAACTCAAAGGCAGTGTTCCTTTCAGGCTAGAACTGACTTAACATACATGGCCAGAAAGTGGATGCAGAAACATTGTGTTAAACAAATTTTGCTAATATCTATGGTTTCACATTTTTTGGTTATTAAGTGTGAAAAAATTGAAGAAGTCTCTAGGACTCTAAGTTATAATGCACAAAATCTTGGAAGATACATAAAAATTGTGCCTTTGATATAGACAGAAAGACCATTATCCATAAGCAGGAATTCTTGGTCTATCTCTGGAGGAGTCTTATCTGATGCATCTACAGAAATGAACAAGAGATGTGCCCCCAAATCTCCTAAACCCAGTGCTTCAATAAATGGAAAGAAAAATGAAATAAGCAGATAGACTTCATTGCAAATGTCATAAGATATATAAAGCAGAACAAAATGGTATTAAAGGGACCTAGGGCATACAGTACTTGAGAAGCACTTGACTTAAAGAAAGCAATTATCTGAGGCAAAGTCAGTTATGTGAAGATCTCAGGGTAAAGAGCTCAGTCTGAGTGTAGAAAAACTAGAACAAATGTATAAATTAAAGAATATTTTAGAGAAGAATGAGAAGGATTGGGAAGCCATATAAATGGAGAAAAAATGGAGAAAAAATATATGTAAATGAAATACCAAGAAATAAAACAGAAAAGCTGAGTTCGTGAATATTTTAGTACGTATTTTCGAAGTGAATATTTTAGTAAACTAGTTCTAGCTACATGAAAGTATTCATGAAAATATGGCTGTGAGTTGTTATAGGTTCTTTCAAAATCCTACTTTCTCAGGATCTACTGGATCTACTAATGTAAAGTACTATGCCTTTTCTGTGCCCTTAAGTAATGTCTGATGCTACAAATGATACAGGGAAGATATGTATAAGATCTTTAAAAGAATACATACTAGCAAGATGTATTTTTTTCATTTTTATTGTGAAAATACTGTACAGAGGGGTTACAATTACATGGGCAAGGTAACGAGTAGATTTCTTATCAAGCATTGTTGCCTCCTCCTTTGTTTCCCCTTTCTATCCCTTCCCATCGCCCCTCCTTCCCTCTCCCCTCTACCTCTCTCCCCCCCACTTGCTCCCAGCCAAAGTTGTAAAGTTCGTTTTTTGACATAACATCTTGTACATCTCATTGTTGCAATGGGTTTACCTGTATCTCTATTTAAACTATTTGTTTTTTCTTTACCCCTCCACAAATTATACCAACATCAAATACAGTGAAAACAGGGGTTATACCGTGGGGGAGGGACATACAAAGCAACAAAGAAATCGTATTATAAAAACGTTAGAAACAATCGCAAGAAAGAAAAACACATTTGAATCATTATTTTGGGGTTATTTCGCCTAACATCAACTTCTCTGACCGTTTCTACTTGTCTGAGACATATACTAGTAATTGCAAATAAGGGAAACCATGGGAACTATGTTTCTTTGAGCCAAGCTTACTTCACTTCATATAATTTTTTTCAAGTCTTTCCATTTCCTAGCAATGTTTTTCTTTCTGATGGAGGCATAGAGTTCCATTTGCTTTAGATATATTCATAGGACTTCTTATCGAGCCTCTACGAAGACAAAGAGAAGTATTCATATTTGAGTTTGGAGGGAAGACAAAGCAAAATACAGTCAGCATATACGCCACGAAAACATAATATTGATTTAATTGAAACACTGTTCTTTTTTTTAAGTGTTTACAACTTCCTTTTCAAACATAGAATTGACACTATATTTTGAAATATTGGCTTTTCTGTATGTCAATCATGAGAAAAACGTGGCTGAAATTAGAAAAGCAACTCCATTCGTAATAGTCCCACAAAAAATAAAATACCTAGGAATTAACTTAACCAAAGAAGTGAAGGACCTTTATGATGAAAACTTTAAAAATCTGAAAAAGGAAATCAAAACAGAACTTAGATAGTGGCAAAACCTCCCATGCTCCTGGATTGAAAGGATCAACATCGTGAAAATGGCAAAATTTCCCAAGGCTATTTACAAATTCAATGTGATACCTATCAATATTCCAACCTCATTCTTCAAGGAAATAGAAGAAGCAATCCAAAAATTCATATGGAACAAAAAAGGACCCCAAATAACAAAAGTAATCCTTAAAAGAAAGAACGGTGCTGGAGGAATATCAATACCAAATTTCAAACTGTACTACAAAGCCATAGTAATCAAAACAGCTTGGTACTGGCACAAGAACCGACCTCAGGAACAATGGAATAGAATTGAAAACCCAGAAATGAACCCAAAGACCTTTAGCCATTTAATCTTTGATAAGTGAGCTAAAAAAATTAGAATGATAAAGACAGCCTCTTCAGTAAACGGTGCTAACTTGCTTAACTACTTGTAGAAAACTAAAGCTAGATCCTTATATATCACCCTGCACCAGAATCAATTGCAAATGTATCAAAGACCTCCGAATCAAAGCAGACACTCTGAAAACATTACAGGATGGAATAGGAGAAACACTAGTTCTCCTTGGCACAGGCCGAAATTTGCTTAATAAGGACCCAGAAACACAACAAATCAAAGAAAGGTTGGACAAATGGGATTGCATGGAGTTGCAGAACTTCTTCATGGCAAAGGACATAGCTAGCAAGATCAATAGAAAACCAATGGATTATGAGAAGATCTTCACTAGCCATACAACGGACAAGGGTCTTATATCTAAAATATACTTGGAACTCAGAAAATTAAATCCCCCAACAACAAATCCTCAAAGAAACAACTGCCCAATAAATAAGTGGGCTACAGACTTAAAGAGAAACTTCTCTGAAGAGGAAAGAAGGATGGCCAATAGACATATGAAGAAATGCTCAAACTCTCTAGCCATAAAAGAAATGCAAATCAAAACAACATTGAGATATCACCTCATCCCAGTTAGAATGGCTATAATCAAAAACTCTAATAACAACAGATGCTGGAGGGAATGTGGACAGAAGGGGACATTAATGCATTGTTGGTGGGAGTGTAAACTTGTTCAACCACTTTGGAAAGCACTATGGAGGTTCCTCAAAATGCTCCACATAGAGGTGCCCTATGACCCAGCAATCCAACTTTTGGGCATTTAACCAAATGGTCACAAACAAGACCATACTGAAGCTACCAGCACAACTATGTTTATTGCAGCATTATTTACCAGAGTTAAGCTATGGAGCCAACCCAGATGCTTCTCAGTAGATGAATGGATCAAAAAAATGTGGTATATATACACAATGGAATTTTATGTGTCCATCACAATGAATGACATTGCCCCATTTGTTAAAAAATGCAAAGACTTGCAAACAATTATATGAAGTGAAGTAAAGCCAAGCCCAAAGAAACATAGGTCCCATGGTTTCCCTTATTTACTATAACTAGTACATGTCTGAGACAAGGAGAAAACGTCAGATACGATGATGTTAGGCAAAATGTACCCCAAGGTAAGTATTCAAATGTTTTTTCTTTCATTTGAGTGTTTCTAACATATTTATAAGATTATTTCTTTGTTGCTTTGTATGTCCCTCCCCCACGATATAACCCCTGCTTTCACTGTGTTTTATGTTGGTTTAATTTATGGAGGGGAAGGAAAAAAAAATGTTTTAATAGGGATACAGTTGGACTCATTGCAGCAACGAGATGTACAAGTCATTATATTGAAAAACAAACTTTACAACGTTGGGGGGGTTGGGAAGTGGGGGGTGGGAGGTGGGGGAGGGGGGTGGAGATGAGAACGGAAGTGATTGGACGGGGAAACAAAGGAGGAGGCAACAATGCTTGATAAGAAATGAACTCATTATCTTGCCCATGTAATTGTAACTCCTCTGTATGGTAGTTTCACAATAAAAAAAATGAAACATAGGTCTTATCCTTTCTTTATTTGCAATAGTTAGTATATGTCTAGGATATTCTTAGCAGATGAGCAGAATAGCTCAATAGCTACATAAATGTGGCCATATAAGATGATGCTAAGCAAAATGAACTACAAGATGTGGACACAAGTGGTTTATCTTTATTGTTGTTTTGTTTTAATGTACTATATGATTTTTTGTTTCTTTTGTTCCTACCCCTATGGTTTATCCCCTGTTGTCACTATGTTTGATTTTGGTACCCTGGTATTATATATATGTTTATTTGAATTTAGGAAGGGAAGAGGAAAACAGAATGATGAGAGAACGGATAAGGGGAACCAATGCAACATACACAAGACAATTTGTTGGAAATGATCCCTACAACTTGTGTGTGGGGTGGAAGGGAGAGACATTAGGAGAAAAATGAGGGTAGGAGTAACAAGTTTAACAAGAAATGTATTGATTACCTCATTTATGTAATTGTAACCCCTCTGTACATCACCTTGGTAATTTAAAAAAATGTTTCTGTCCTTTAACCATTGCTTATTTCTGATCACCAGCCCTGTCCTAAAGCTGCCCATAGGAAACACCAAGTACTATTTAAATGAGGGTAACAAATATAGAAAATTCTTGAGTTTTGTAGTTCTGTGACAGAAATGGAAGTCAAAGGAAACTACCTTTTTATTTGAAGAAGCAGAATTTTGCTTGGCTTTCAAAAAGTTAGCCACCATATGAAATATTGAGACATAAATGCCAAGTACTTAGTGCTATCCAAAAATACAACGTGATTCAATTTGCCGAGCACTCTTCTCATTCTCTTGTGTGAATTTAATGCTATGAACTGAGTGACAATATTCCTTTGAATTGGAAAGGAAAGCAGATTTGTTAACCATTAAGTGAAGGAGTTTGTAGATAGTGACTCAGAGAACCTTCAAAGTAAGTTTATATGGGTGAGAAATTGAGAGTCAGAGACTGAACATTACCATTCAGTAAATGTGAGTTATATTTACTTCCTACCTTAGAGTCTATGTTATTTCTGTTAATTCCTTAAACTGAGACAAATTTTAAGTAAATTGTAGGGATAAAAAATCATTTTATTTTTAACATACTCTCCAGTGATTCCATCTACACCTATGGGTTATTGAAACCATAAACATGAATCCCTTTCCATGCTTCGTTTGTAGACCTTTAGATACATTTCACTGTATTTGCTATCATTATTAAATAGTAATGTCAATTTGTGCAGATTAGTTGTTTGTATGTTATTGAAAATCTTAAATTGGAAAACTTGAATAAAAAAGAACCTTTTATTCCTACTGTTATGACTGTCATTACATGTCTCCTTCCCCTATTCTCTCTCATATTTTTCCGATCATGGGGCTTGAACTCTGGGTTTGAGTGCTGTCCTTCAGCTCCTCAACTCAAGGTTAGTGCTCTACCACTTGAGACACAGCGCCACATCCAGTTTTTTGGTGGTTTATTGGAGATAAGAGTTTCACAGAATGGCAATCCTCAGATCTCAACCTCCTGAGTAGCTATGATTACAGGCATGAGCCACCAGTGTCAGGCTACATGTCCCTTATTCTTTTGTTTTAATATATTTTTATTGTAAAGATACTGTACAAAGGGGATACAGTTACATGAGTAAGGTAATGAGTCCATTTCCTATCAACCATTGTTGCCCCCTCCTTTGTTTATATCCTACCATCCCTTCCTTCCCCAACTCTCCAACTTCTCCCTCCCCCATTCCAAAGCTGTAAAGTTCAATTACAACATATTCTTTATACCAGATTTGAAGGTTTAATGTAGCTTTGCCTTTAGACATTAGAATCAAGGTAAAAGCAGTTAACAATGCATGTTTAACTACAAGATTTGGCCTTTTATTTTATTTATCTATTTATTTTTTGTCGGTCATGGGGCTTGAACTCTGGGCTTAGGCACCATCCCTGTGCTCTTCAGCTCAAGGCGAGTGCTCTACCGCTTGAGCCACAGGACCACTTCTGATTTTCTAGTGGTTTATTGGAGATAAGAGTCTCACGAACTTTCCTGCCTGGGCTGGCTTTAAACCGCAATCCTCAGATCTCAGCCTCCTGAGTAGCTAGGCTTAGAGGTGAGCCACCGGCGCCCAGTTTTGCCTTTTATTTTTTATTTAACATATTTTATTAATATGAGATATTTAGTTGTGAGTTTACACATTCACAGAGTTTATTATGAACAAATTCATCCAATCTACCAGAACCATATTCCTGCTGTGATCTTTCCCCATTTCAAATAGTATTTGGTTTCATGATATTAGAGAGATGAATGTCGATAGAGAGATATATGATACATAGAGATAGATAGATAGATAGATAGATAGATAAATAGATAGATAGATAGATAGATAGATAGATAGATAGATAGATAGATAGATAGATAGATAGATAGATAGATAGATAGATAGATAGATAGATAGATAGATAGATAGATAGATAGATAGATAGATAGATAGATAGATAGATACACAGATAGATAATGTAAGGTCCTTCAATCCTCTTTCCCCCCTGGTACACCTATTTAAACCAATCCTCTTCTTGCTGATTATTTCCTAGATAGTTCCCCTTTCACATTCATATCCTGTCACTACTACTAAGGTTATTAACATCATCATCTTTTATGTCTGCAATCCACAAATAAGCAAGAACATGTAAATAACTGGTTTTATGGGCTTAGCTCATTTCATTCAGCAAGATGTCCTCCATCTCTTGCAAATAGCATAATTTCATTTTTTTTCCTTTATGGCTGAGTACTATTACAAATTTTCCCTTTAAGACTCAGTAATATTACATGATACATATATATAGAGAGATACATCTAGTATATCTATGTAGTATTTATACGATCTATCTAGCTTGCTAGCTTGCTAGCTAGCTAGCTATCCATCCATAGTATGTTTCCCTTATTAGTCAGTTGCTGGAAACAGAGATGCAATATACATTGATTTACTTTCCTTAAACGCATGCTCAAAAAGAAGGAATCATATACTATTTTAGTATTATCAGGCACTCAATTCTGGTTTCCATAATGGTTGTAGGAGTTTACAGTTTCATCAATGTTTGTTGTTTGGATTCTTGATGATTGCCATTCTGATTGGCAGCATATTCTAATTGAAACAGAATATTAGATTATCTTTCCTTTGAATTCCTTTTAGATCTAAAGGCATTGAACATTTTTTCATATACTTATTACCAATTTATTTTGTTATTCTAAAAACAATAAACAAATTTGTTCAATTTACATGCTAATTTTAATAAGATTATTTGTTCCTTTGTAGTTTAATTTTTGACCTGCTTGTATATTCATTACAGTATTCTTATCCATTTAAATTTGAAAAAGATTTGCTCTCATTCTGTAAGTTATTTATTAATTCTGGCAATTGTTTCTTTTGATGGGTAGAAACTTTCAAAACATTGATGGAATCCCATAAATTCAATCTCATTTTTACTTGGTGGACTATTGTAGTCCTACTAAGAATATAATTGGCTAAGCCTAAATGTTTCAGTGTTTTTACCAAACATATTTTCCTCATATTGTTTTAAGGTTAAAGGCTTTCTATTCTTTTTTTTTGTTTGGAGTTGTTTTTCTATTAGATAAGGTATATCAGTCTAATTTCAGTCTCCTGAATGTTGACAACTAGTTTTACCATTTTTGCATATTCATTAAAATACTGATGCCCCTCTTCTGTATTTTTATTATAATCCTCGAATACATATTTTGATGTCTCCTGATAATAAAATTTCCCTCAGAATTTCTTCTAGCATAACTCACATCTCTCTAAAATTGCCATGTGTCAGTTTTTCTGTAGTGACGCTCTCATAGTCTTTACCAACAATATTTATGATAAGAAAACTTAACAATGATCGATGATAGGCAATCTTTAAGCTGCCTGTGCTGCTTAAGTCACATAATCGATCTACAACCTTGAAGAAATGGCTGCAGTACGGAAATAAGACACAACTAGGCAGAATCTTTCTATAAAGCTTTCTCATTTTGATTTGGAACCTCTACAGGCCATTTAATTCCAATGGTAATACTCTGTCTGTTATGGTAGAACATATTTCATATTCTTTTCTTAAAATATTTTTATTGTGAAAATACCATACAAAGGGGTTATAATTACATGAGCAAGGTAATGAGTACATTTGTTATCAAACATTGTTGCCTCCTCATTTGTTTCCCCTTTCCATCCCTTCCCACCTCCAACCTCAACCTCCATCCCCGTGCCAAAGTTGTAAATTTCATTTTTGACATAAAGTCTTGTACATCTCATTGTTGCAATGAGTCCACCTGTATCCCTATTTAAACAATTTGTTTTTTCACTTCCCCTCCACAAATTATACCAACATCAAATACAGTGAAAACACGGGTTATACCGTTGGGGAGGGGCAAACAAAGCCAAAAAGAAATCATCTTATAAATATGTCAGAAACAATTGCAGGAAAGAAAAATCATTCGCATACTTATCTTGGGTTCATTTCACCTAACACCAACTTATCTGACCGTTTCTCCTTATCTCAGACATATGCTAGCTATTGTAAATAAGGGAAACCATGGGACCTATGTTTCTTTGGGCCTGGCTTACTTCACTTCATATAATTGTTTCCAAGTCTTTCCATTTCCCAACAAATCGGGGAATGCCATTCTTTCTGATGGAGGCATAGAATTCCATTGTGTATATATACCACATTTTCTTGATCCATTCATCTACTGAGGGGCATCTGGGTTGGTTCCATATATTAGCTATGTAAATAATGCTGCAATAAACACAGTTGTGATGGTAGCTTTAGTATGGCCTTGTTTGTGATCATTTGGGTAAATGACCAAAAGTGGGAGTGCTGGGTCATAGTGTAGCTCTTTGTGGAGTCTTTTGAGGAACCTCCATAATACTTTCCAAAGTGGTTGAACAAGTTTACACTCCCACCAACAATGCAGTAGGGTTCCCTTCTGTCCACATCCCCTCCAGCATCTGTTATACAGAGAGAGCACATATTTCATATTCTTGTCTCAATATCTTTCCATCTTAATTTTTATCCTCAAACTACAGGCATGTTAATAAAGAGATGATAAGATTTCTGCAGGCCTGGTCTCAGTCTCTCTGTACATTACGTGATACTTGATGAGAAGTTCTACCAGCTAAATGCTCCCTTTGACTGTCTATTTTTGTGACTTTTTGAAAGTTAGGTTATTATTTTATTTCTGAGTCAGTCAGCATTTTGTTAGGTCATCATTGATGGTAAAATCATTACAAGAATTCTGCCAAGCTATGACATCTTAATAAATTATTAATACTTCATAGTCCAAAATAATATCATATTCCATCTTAGGTACTGTCACAAGAAAGGCACTAGAATCGATGCCAGCACTCACACACACACACATACACACACACACTCACACACACACATACACACACACACACACACACACACACACACACACACACAAAATACATTGTAAAGTAGTTCTGTATGATTTCTCCAAATGCTTAAAATATATATATGCATAGTATTTTATAATTCTCAGAAACAAAGATTATACCCACAGATGTACCAATTGTGATGAAATATAATTTATATATTGACTAAGTGTTCAACATAAAAAATCAATGTACTTAACTAAATGTAGATAAATCAACAACAAATTTAGCTATAATTCTTGCTAGAATTCCAACCAGTTGTGGTAAACATCTCTTTAATACCAGACATCTGGAATAATCTAAAAATTGTTGTCATATTTACAGTCATATTTAATATAGGGTGAAAGACAAGATGACACATTGTCTAAAGTGTGGCCTTTTGGAAAAACTCTACCATGTGCCCTCTTTTTCTATCATATTGGTTTTCTAATAATGTTGTTTTCTGTTGTCTTTAGTGGTTTTTGTTTGATCTTTTTTGTTTTGTTTGCTCATTTATGTCTTTGGGGGGAGGTGAAGGGATGTACAAAAATGGAGGGATAAATGATGAACAGATGCAGCAATGCTACTCGTGAGACACTATCTTGAGAATGAACTATACAACTTGCGAGTGTAGATAGGAGGGAAAAACTGAGAGAGCATGGAACGATGATGTTGCCCAGAAAGAACTGTACAGGTTAGCTGACTTACATAACTGTAATCCCTTTATACATCACTTTTATAAAAATAATGAAATAGGGAAAAAGTCTTACCACTCTAAAAATAGTTAATGTAATTATCTCCAATAATTAACAACCATTCATTGATTATATACCAGAAATTAATACAAATCATTCTTTTTAAAGTACACTATATGATACAGTGTGGAAATACATTTGTCAGCAGTTGAAGTATATGTTTCCTCTATGAATCCTGCAGGTTTATTATGACTTTTCATACCATATTTTTTCTAAGATAAGGCAGTATATTATTGGAGTCAACAGTCTTAAGTGATTTTTGATGTAAAAATTGTTATAAATGAAATTTTTTAAAAACCTGATATCTAGAATGACAACTTTCTGAATCTTCAGTCTTCAAATCACTATAGCATTGATCTGAAATTATCAATCTTGAGGCCAGTTGTATAGAATGAGCTTTCAAATATTCATCATTTTCTTTAAGCAGTTAGATTTCTGGTATGAAATTGATACTTGTAGCAGCCAGAATATTTTTAAGGGCCACTGGGTATTCTGGAATCATTGCTTGTTATTCTTGATCTTTCAATCAAGCTCCAAAGTTATCAATAAGTTTTAATGTAGCAATTTCCTCTCCCTTTTCTACATATGTATCAATCAAAAGTGGTAGATACAAGAAATAACTGAGAGGTATCTTTTATGGTTTAGTGAAAGGAAGTTCCTGATTCTTTTTGAGATATAAAATTTGGAACTACCACAAATGTAAGCATATTTGAATTACAATCTCATATGATTACTTAATTTTTGACAAATATCTATTATATTGTTCTATTCAGCATTGTGTTTAACTTTTAATTTCCTGAAGTATGTATGACATAAGAAATGCATAGATCTGAGGTTTCTGATATTTCCATACTTTATTTTCTCCTATGATTCAGGATGAAATGGTGAGCTAGGAAAAGTCATTGGCAAATCAGCATTGACTATAAGTGCATAGTTCTAAGGGTATTACACAATGCAATTATAAATTGCATTAGATGTCTTTCACCACAATGTGTACAAACATAGAAACTGACCCATCCAAAGAAGATACATTAAATGAAAATGCAGTCATTTTTCATTAAGTTTCATAAAGAGATGTTTCTTTTATGATAATTTTATTGTTACTTATAGAATTGATTTAAAATCATGAGTGCATACCAACAATTTTATGCATAAAAATCATGCCATGAACACTTCATGAACTATTAGCCATGTGCCTGAAGCTCACCTCTGAATTTGTAGTTATACATCAGCGTGAGTTCCAGAGGATTGAAGATTGAGGCCAGCTCAAATAGAAAACTTCATGGACTCACTTGCCAAATCTACAAGCAAAATGCAGAAATAGATGCATGGCTCAAGTGGCAGTAGCAGCTCAGCATGTAAGCCTATTGAGTACCCTATGTTCAAATTCCAGTATTGCAAAAAAATTAGTCAATAATTTTATATTTCCTTTACAAACAGGGATGTTGAACATTTCGTCATGTGTTTCTTTGCCATTTTTGTCTCTTCTTCTGAGAAGTTTCTCTTTAGTTCCCTTGCCTATTTAGTAATTGGTTTGTTAGGTTTGGGGGGATTAGTTTCTTAAAGAAAAACATGAGGAAATGTTCACCATCCCTGATTGTAAATGATATGCAAATAAAGACAACCCTGCCATTCCACCTTACACCAGTCAGAAAGGCCCACATCCTAAAGTCAGCCAATGACAAATGCTGGAGAGGATGCAGAGAAAGAGGAACCCTATTACACTGCTGATGGGAATGTATACTTATCCAACCATTTTAGAAATCAGTCTGGTGGATCCTCAGAAAACTAAATAGTGACCTCCCCTATGACCCAGCCATACCACTTATAGGCATCTATCCTGAACAACAGGAACCAGTATACAAGGACAAATGTACCTCCATTTTATTGCAGCACTGTTCACAATAGGCAGGATATGGAAACAACCCAGATATCCCACCACAGATGAATGGATCCAAAAATTATGGTATTTATACACTATGGAATATTATGCAGCCATTAGAAAGGGCAAAATAATGGCATTTGCAAGGAAATGGATGGAACTAGAAGAAATCATGTTGAGTGAGGTAAGCCAAGAACAAAGAGACAAATGGCACATGGTCTCGCTGAAAAGTAGATGTTAAATCCAAAACCTAAGTAGATATGACAAAGTTAATAAGACTTAAGAAACAAATAACTTCCACTCACCTGGTTGAATCACTACTAAATAATCCCATGCTGCTGATCACATATATGGTATATATGTGCACACCAGAGGGAAACCAGAAGGACACAGAACTAGATGGAATCAGGGAAAAACATACAACACTGGGACCCATCAGCTGCACTGGACATTGATCAAAATGAACTAAGCAACACAATGGCAGCAATGGGAGTGAGCGAACTATGGAAAAGAGGGATCAGCTGATGCTATGCAAAATGAAAAAAATGTACATATCACTCAATGTGGAAGAAATAACTGTATTGTCAAAGCTCATAGAACACATAAATGTTATAGAGCACGATAGACAGTTTGGCCCATGAAAGTTAGATTGTGTTTGTAATTTTAACTAGGCATCACTATCCCACAATACTGTGAAATTTGGGAAATTATGTAACCACTTAATCACAATAAAGAATTTGATCTATCTAGTGGGGGTAGTGGTGTGTTAAATTCCCCAATAATTAATGTGTTTGGATCTATGTGAGATCTGAGGAAAAGTATTGGTACTCCGTTGTTTGGTAAATATATATTTTGAATTGTAATATCCTCCTGAAGGGGAGATCCTTTAATTAGTATGTAGCGACCTTTTTTATCTCTTCTTACTAATTTGAATTTGAAATCTATTTTATCTGATATTAGGATTGCAACTCTCACCTGTTTACGGGGGCATTTGCTTGGTAGGTTTTGTTCCAGCCTTTCACTATCAAAATGTGTTTGTTTTATGGGCCAGGTGTGACTTGTGAAGGCAGCAGATAGAAGGATCTTGCTTTTTAACCAACTAGACAGTCTATGTCGCTTAATTGCAGAGCTTCTGCTTGGCAAAGGACATAGCTAGCAAGATCAATAGAAAGCCCATGGATGATGAGAAGATCTTCACTAGCCATAAAACAGACAAGGGTCTCATATCTAAAATATATATGGAACTCAAAAAATTAAATCCCCCAACAACAAATCCTCAAAGAAACAACTGCCCAATAAATAAGTGGGCTACAGACTTAAAGAGAAACTTCTCTGAAGAGGAAAGAAAAATGGCCAATAGAAACATGGAGAAATGCTCAAGCTCCCTAGCCATAAAAGAAATGCAAATCAAAACAACACTGAGATAGCACCTCACCCCAGTTAGAATGGCTATAATCAAGAACTCTAATAATAACAGATGCTGGAGGGAATGTGGACAGAAAGAAACCTTACTCCGTTGGTGGTGGGAGTGTAAACTTGTTCAAGAACTTTGGAAAGGGGCTGGGAAGTTGGCTCAGAGGTAGAGAGCTTGCCTTGCATGCCTGAGGCCCTGGGTTCGATTCCTCAGCACCACAAAGCAAAAAGAAAAAAGCCGGAAGTGGCGCTGTGGCTCAAGTGGTAGAGCGCTAGCCTTGAGCTGAAGAGCTGAGGGACAGTGCCAGATCCAGTGTTCAGGCCCCATGACCGGACCCCCCCCCCAAAAAAAAAGACTCCACATAGAGCTCCCCTATGACCCAGCAGTCCCACTTTTGGGCATTTACCCAAACGATCACAAACAAGATCATACTAAAGCTACCAGCACAACTATGTTTATTGCAACATTATTTACCATAGCTAAGATATGGAACCAACACAGATGCCCCTCAGTAGATGAATGGATCAAGAAAATGTGGTATATATACACAATGGAATTCTATGCCTCCATCAGAAAAAATGGCATTACCCATTTGTTAGGTAATGGAAAGACTTGGAAACAATTATATGAAGTGAAGTAAGCCAGGCCCAAATAAACATAGGTCCCATGGTTTCCCTTATTTGCCATAACTAGGATATGTCTGAGACAAGCAGAAACGATCAGGTAAGTTAATATTAGGCAAAATAAACCCCAAGATAAGGACTCAAGTGGTTTTTTTTCTTGTGATTGTTTCTAACATGTTTATAAGTTGATTTTCTCCATTATATTTCAAAATATTTTCTCATAGTTAATTATATTTGACAACATTGTTAAAGTGTTTCCTGATGAAACAGTTACTTTTCTGTATGAGTCTGTGAGAGTGATTCTGAAAAATTGTCTTTTCATTTGGTGGTCTGAAAAAGTCACTTTTACCAAAAGGGAGTGTATGTGACCTGCTGAAAGTGTAGATTGAAGAAAAAGGCAGAGGAAGCCATATCTCTATCTTTGAGAGCAGGGATATTTGCTTTCTCTGTTCTCAGGCATTACTGTTTATTTTATTTTGGCGGGGGGGGGGGGTGTCCGGTCGTGGGGCCTGAACTCTGGGCCTGGGCCCAGTCCTCAACTCTTCAGCTCAAGGCTAGCTTTCTACCACTTGAGCCACAGTGCCACTTTCGGCTTTTTTCTTTTTGCTTATGTGGTGTTGAGGAATCAAACCCAGGGCCTCAGGCATGCAAGACAAGCACTCTACCACTGAGCCACCTTCCCAGGCATTAGTGTTTATGACTATGAAAGATTTCACTTAGGCAAGGATTCAACAGTCTCTCATTACTCAAACTTTTGATCTCAATTTGAATTGCATACCTGCTTTCCTGATTCTCCAGACTAAACACAGACTATCATGGGACTTCTTGTCGTCTAGAATCAGTCCAATTCCCATAACAAACACCCATTTGAGAAAAGTACAGTGGAAGATATCATGTAGGGTTTACATATACCGGTATATGATACAAACCATTCATTAAAGAAATATTTGTACATCTACTTCAATATAAAACTTTGAAACTATACCGTAATTGCTCAAGAATTCTCTCTAAAATGTAGTATAAAATATGAGAGCTGAAACTGATTATATTAGGACTAATAAGTGTCAGTGCCCTTCATTATTCTCTAAAGAGAAATAAAATCATTCATCTACAAACGTATCTTCTGCAATCATTAATTTAAAATACATAACAGCAACACTAACAAAAACTAACTATAGCAAAGTTTCAGAAGAAAAAAATCTATCTATCATCTATGTATCTATGTATCTATTTGTCTATCTGTATGGAGTTAGAAATCAACTCTGAGATGAACTCAGGCTAATGTAATAAAAAAGGAAATATGGCTGTGTACTCATACTTCATTACATACAGGACAGCAATGAAAGCCAAAATTCATTTCTCTCTGGCATTCACTAATAAAAGGACTTTTAACACATTATTCACCAACAAAACTCAAATGATAAATATTTCTTAAACATGTGAACGTTAGCTGGGTGATTTTCACTCACACCTATAATCCTAGATACTTAAGAGACTGAGATCTTGAAGACTATAGACTAAAATCCAGACTGACGAGAAAAGTCCCCACGACTCTTTTTCTAATGAATCAACAAAATATTGACTGAAGACATGTTTCATTTTATTCTTGAGTCATTAAGCCAAGGAAAGAAAGAGAGATCTGGAATTAAGGTCCTGGCATAAACACAAGGAATATGTAAATGAAGTAAACAAATAAGTAGCAAGGCAAATCTTTTCTAAATGTTCCATGATAGTAAATTTTTTATATTAACATAGTAAATCATGTGTTATTATGTCATAATCACCTTGAAAGTAAAATAAAGCAGTTACAATAGAATTAATCTCCTAAGGATATAGTTGATATTAGTCGAATCATCAACTGGTATAAATACTTGAAGGGCAACTGACAAATTGCTATAAATGGAATCTGAAGTAGCATGAAAAAAAGGAGTTAATTGGAGTTAGTCTTGTAAAGGGCTATACACTTTTGTGTGTACACACACACACACACACACACACACACACACACACTTTTTTCCTCCTTGAATACTCACAAAGAAAATTGAAGAAATCTTCCTTCATCGTTTTTCCATAATAAAGTTAAGAGCAAATATTTTGAAATATACTTTAATTCTTCATATAAAAGCTCATTTCCCGGGGGAAAAATTTCTTCCAAAACCCTTCCACTCTAATAATTAAGCCAATTCTATCTCCCATAGCTTTTTCCACTTATATAAAAGAGGACAAACCTAGGAAGATACCACATAGAAGCCATAGATACTGCCAATGACAAGGTAAAAATTAAATATCATTTAGAGAATATTTTCTCTCACCACTACAAGACAGCAAAATAGTTGTAAGAGTGGTATTTAACAAAACCCAAGAGTAACAAAACACTCAAGGAACTTGAATTCATTGCAATAATAATTACAACAAACAGTAAAGCCAGTCCAGATCTCTAATGGTTTTAAGTTAAGTGAATTTTCAGAGCTTTGGTTATCTTTGTTACTATTTTGATATACATTTCAAAATCCTAAATCTTCTGACATAATGGTCTTAAACATGTAATGGTGACTATATGTAAAAATGAAAAAAAAATACTTCTTTGTTCAAAATACATGTCTGCCCTTTCTATCTGTTACTACTAGGGGAAGAAAAAAATATTAACTTGAGTTGACTTTAACAATAGCTTATAGAAGTGTACATTACTTAAATTTTCTTTAAATTCTCTTTCCTCTAACCTTTACTAGGCTTGGTTAAGGATGGATTATTTTGGTATACCTTGAATAATTTTCTTTTGAATCCTAGGCTGGACTAATCAGTTTGTGTGTATTTAATTAATTTAATAATTAATTTAATTATTCCATGCCTCAGGTTGTATAAGATGTAACTAATGGTCATTTTTTCCCTTGTGATAAGTGCAAAGGTTCGTATTACTTCCCTGACAAAGTATCTCCTTTTAATGAGACTTAAATACAAGCAAGACATACAATTTTTCCCAAAGAAGTGTTAAAGCTGCACAACTATTGGATATTGAATTTTAAATTTTTATCTTTATGTAATAATCTATTAAATAAAATATGCTTAATTTGCTTTATTCTCTTCTGACTGAAAGACTCAAATATATAATCTATTTTTATGCTTACAAATGCTAAATGGATTTTTCACCTAGTTTCTGGAATCTACTCATTAAACTGATTCAAAGAGAATCACTTAGCAGTTTTCTCTAACCTATCCTTTGCATCTAATTGTTTGCAGTTGAGTCAATATATGTTTGTCTTTAAATGTTAAACACATAAGCAGCAATGTTTATGCTGTTTAAGTGTGATTAACTTGTGAAAAATGCATCAAGTGCCCTGAGATCTGCAGCATTTATTTAAAAACTATGTCTAAAGTTTTGAAGAATAAAAAATGGCTTGACAAGGAGGCAGCGCACAAAGATTCTGACACATCAAGGGAAGAAGATCAAACAGGAAGAGAGCAGGCATATTCCCACTGATGGCTTCAATGTCTGGCTGCACTGCAAGGGGCCCAGAGAACAGGCAGACATGAAAAATAGAGAAAGAAGAGAGACATGAATCTCAAGGTGAAGAAATGAAAGACCGTTTGACATTCAAAAATGATTTCTATTTTTGCAAGTTTTGCACCATGAATAAATTCAACTCAACCTAACTTAGTTAAGTCACAATGCAACTAGTTTTCTACATATGTAAAGAATGTAACAACAGCACATTATCTCTCATCAAATGTTTCTATTAAATAAATCTGAGCTTTCATAAATTTTCTTTTTGGTAATATGTTAATTATCCTTAAGTACTTGTTCAAAGGCATTTCAATTCAGCACTCCAATTTATGACCACAATGCATCTTGATCGATGTTACCCCTTTACAATTTTTCAATAACATCTAATATAACATAAAAAATAGATGGGTGAGATGGATTTTAAAATTTGTAAGACTTTAATTTATTTTCCACAAAACTTAGAATAAATTTTTACATTTCTTTATACATAATAAACGTTAATTGATTAAATGACATGATCTAGCTAAGCACTGACTGGAACATTTAATTATGTTCTCAGGGTTTTTTTGTATTGTCCAGTCATCTATTATTTTAAATTTCAATATTTAAATTAATTAAGTTGTGTTTCAAATGCAAGCTATTCCACCATCTGTATGGCACTGGCTTTAGGTTAGAATTAGTTATTTTCAAATTCTCTTGAGTAAAAGCATATAGATATAGCCAAATAGGGCAAAAGAAATGGGAAGAAAACTATACTAAATTAAAAGTATTGGATTTAAAATCACATGGCACATTTAAAACAATAGTAATAAAGACAGACCTCTTGTGTCCATATCTTGGGGTTCATTTAACTTAACATCATCATATATGGTCATATGTACACGCTTTTGAGCTTTTCAGCTCATCTGATAAGATTATCTTATATGTCTACTAATTACTGCAAATAAGGGAAACCATGGGACTTTAATTTCTTTGGGACTGGGTGACTTCACTTAATATGATTTTTTTCAAGTCTTTCCATTTCCTAACAAATGGGGTGGTGTTGTTCTTTCTGATGGAAGCACATAAATCCATTTTCTTGGTCCACATTTTCTTGATCCACTCATTTACTGAGAAGCATCTGGTAATGTACTCACTGCATTACTCATGTAACTGTAACCCCTCTGTACAGCATCTTTACAATGAAATAAAATTAAAAAAAGAAAAGCCAAATGATGATTTTTAAATATCTTTTAAAAAGTAATGGATTTAAGAATGTATTAGACCTAGATTAGAAGTTTACTTTTAAAAAGTGGGATTTTGTTTGAAATCCAGTAGAATCCAGATAGGGACTGTTAGCTTATTTCAAATGTCTTTGGTACACACACACCCACACACACACACACACACACTTCTTCTTCTTCTTCTTCTTCTTCTTCTTCTTCTTCTTCTTCTTCTTCTTCTTCTTCTTCTTCTTCTTCTTCTTCTTCTTCTTCTTCTTCTTCTTCTTCTTCTTCTTCTTCTTCTTCTTCTTCTTCTTCTTCTTCTTCTTCTTCTTCTTCTTCTTCTTCTTCTTCTTCTTCTTCTTCTTCTTCTTCTTCTTCTTTCTTCTTCTTCTTCTTTCTTCTACCACTGAGCCACCTTCCCAGCACCTTTCCTATCATCTTAATGCATTCAGTATTTCATTTTGAATTGAAACATTGCTTCCATCAACACTAAAATAAAATATATAAAAATACTAAAGTTTTAGTTACATAATCATATACTATTAAATAGCATTAATGAGCCATGTCGGCAATCCTGATTTTAAAACCTGAAAGAAATTAGAAATTAAGAAGAAATGTGATAATTAAGAATTATCTGAGGAATAATGAGACTATTGGAACAATTTAATCAAGAGATAGTGTTTTCCATTAAAAGTATTTCTCACGCACGGGGGATGGGAAGGGATGGGAAGGGGAAACAAAGGAGGAGGCTACAATGTTTGATAAAAAATGTACTCATTATCTTGCCCATGTAATTGTAACTCCTCTGTACAGTATTTTCACAATAAAAAAATAAAAAAAATTCTCACCCAGTTTGTATTTATATTATAATAATGGAAACTTTGACTTGAGAGTATCAATGTTGCATTTTCCCCAATCTTCATTTTATTTATGTGTTAAGACTCAAGATTGTGAATGTCTTTCCTTTGTGATTTGGTAAAATAATTAACTGGAAATATATAATACAATATTTGAGATGAACTCCAATTTTTAATCCCAGTATAATCATTCTACACTTCCATTTATCAACTACAGATGGACGGTTGCTAGGGATATTTGACTGAGAGGGAAAAGTATTTCACTAGGATTTTTTAAGGAAAAACTTTCATAAGCCCTTTCAAGGAACTAGAAGATCATTTTCAGTGTGACTAATGTCAGTATTACCATTTTGACTTTCATATTACTCTGAACTTGATTGAAATGTTTTTATTATTTTTTTAATTTTATTTTATTTTATTTGAGAACATACTGTACAGAGGGGCTATAATTACATGGGCAGGATAATGCATACATTTCTTACCAAGCATTGCAGCCTCCTCCTTTGTTTACCCTTCACCTCCCTTCCCAGCCTCCCCCCTCCCCCCACCCAATTATATCCCCCTCCCCCCCCACACCGACATTATAAAGTTGGTTTTGACCTGACATTTTGCACTTCTCATTGTTGCAACAGGTCCACCTGAATCCTTAAACGACTTGTTTGTCCCCATCTCCTCCACATGTTATACTGACATCAAATATAGTGAAAGCGGGGGTTACACTGTGGGGGAGGGACATACAAAGCAACAAAGAAATAATCTTATAAATGCGTTAGAAACACATGCATGAAAGAAACGAAAACATTAAAATACATATTTAAGGGTTCATTTTCCTAACATCACATTATCTGACCTTTTCGGCTTGACTCATACCTATACTAGATATTGCAAATAAGGGAAACCATGGGACCTATGCTTCTTTGGGCCTGGCTTACTTCACTTAATATAATTTTTTCCAAACCTTTCCATTTCCTAACAAATGCGGAAATGTCATTCTTTCTGATGGAGGCATAGAATTCCATTGTGTATATATACCACATTTTCTTGATCCATTCATCTACTGAGGGGCATCTGGGTTGGTTCCATATATTAGCTATGGTAAATAATGCTGCAATAAACATAGTTGTGCTGGTAGCTTTAGTGTGGTCTTGTTTGTAAACATTTGGGTAAATGCCCAAAAGTGGGATTGTTGGATCATAGGGGAGATCTATGTGAAGTCTTTTGAGGAACCTCCATACTGCTTTCCAAAGTGGTTGAACAAGTTTACATTCCCACCAACAATGAAGTAAGGTTCCTTTCTGTCCACATCCCCTCCAGCATCTGTTGTTGTTAGAGTTCTTGATTTTTGCTCTTCTAACTGGAGTGAGGTGAAATCTCAATGTTGTTTTGATTTGCATTTCATTTATGGCTAGGGATGTTGAACATTTCTTCATGTGTCTATTGGCCATCCTTCTTTCTTCTTCAGAGAAGCTTCTCTTTAAGTCTTTCGCCCACTTATTTATTGGGCAGTTGTTTCTTTGAGGATTTGTTGTTGGGTGGTTTAATTTTTTGAGGTCCAAGTATATTTTAGATATGAGACCCTTGTCCGTTGTATGGCTAGTAAAGATCTTCTCCCAATCGGTGGGCTTTCTATTGATCTTGCTAGCTATGTCATTTGCCCTGCAGAAGCTCTGCAACCTTATGCAATCCCATTTGTCTAACCTTTCTTTGATTTGTTGTGCTTCCGGGTCTCTATTCAGAAAATTTCGGCCTGAGCCAAGGAGACCTAGGGTTTCTCTTATTCCATCCTGTAATGTTTTCAGAGTGTCTGCTTTGAGTTCAAGGTCTTTGATCCATCTGGAGTTGATTCTGGTGCAGGGTGATATATAAGCATCTAGCTTTAGTTTTCTACATGTAGTTAACCAATTTTGCCAGCACCATTTACTGAAGAGGCTGTCTTTCTTCCATTCTATTGTTTTAGCTTCCTTATCGAAGATTAGATGGCTATAGGTCTGTAGGTTCATTTCTGGGTTTTCAATTCTATTCCATTGGCCCTGAGGTCTGTTTTTATGCCTATACCAAGCTGTTTTGATTACTATGGCTTTATAGTAGAGTTTGAAATTTGGTATTGATATTCCTACAGCAGTATTCTTTCCGTTGAGGAGCGTTTTTGCTATTCGGGGTCTTTTATTGTTCCATATGAATTTTTGGATTGCCTCTTCTATTTCCTTGAAGAAGACAAGGATGCCCACTCTCTCCACTTCTCTTCAATCTAGTATTAGAATGCCTAGCTACAACAATAAGACAAGATGCAGACATAAAGGGGATCCAAATAGGGAAAGAAGAAATAAAACTCTCCCTCTTTGCAGATGACATGATCTTGTATTTAAAGAATCCCATAGACTCCACTCCCAAATTACTCAAGCTGATTCAAAACTTTGGCAAAGTAGCAGGTTATAAATTAACCCCCCAAAATCAATGGCTTTTCTGTATGCCAACAATGAGAAAAGTGTGGCTGAAATTAGGAAAGCTACTCCATTTGTAATAGCCCCACAAAAAATAAAATACCTAGGAATTAACTTAACCAAAGAAGTGAAGGACCTCTATGATGAAAACTTTAAAATCTTGAAAAAGGAAATCAACACAGAACTTAAAAAATGGCAAAACCTCCCATGCTCCTGGATTGGCATGATTAACATCGTGAAAATGGCAATACTTCCCAAGACTATCTACAAATTCAACGCGATACCTATCAAAATTGATTGAATGTTTTTAAAGAGAATTATTTGAGATGCCTACAGTATTAAAACTGCCACTCAATATTGATAAAATTTCACTTGAAAGAAAATTATATATTACTTTTAATCAAATTTCTATAGTGTCATTATGACTTTTACAAAGACCAGGGACTATGAATTAAGTGAAATTAAAATATTTTTAAGTTAATCTGTTCATTTGATTTTTGCATATGTTCACTAAATCAGAAATTCTATGTTGTCTGTGTTTGCATTGTACATTCTGGAGTGAATGCTGTTCTCATAAAATTTTTGCTTACATATGCTCTTTTTCAGGAGCGTAAGAAAGGGTTTGGAAGGTTCAATATGGTAATAAAAGGGAAATTTATTGCAGGTTAGCTAAGAGAAATCGGCATAACTTTGAATTCATCTAATATATGTTTTATACAGTTAAATATGAAGCAAAGAAAGAAATGGAATTCCTTTCAAGCCATAGTATATTATCATTCAACAATTTAAACACTATAACTGCTTAAACTTGCCAAAGGCTCAACTCTATCTCCCCGAAAATTGTAAAGTCTATCCAGATTGTAGTAAAAAAGGCTATTTATTTTGAAGTGTAATCTTTAGTGTTGTTATCCCTACAGCATGATCAAAATAGGATTTCAGACTCTGCATTGAATTTTATTTCATGTATCTCTCAACATTCAAGTTCCCTAAGATTAATATAAAACATTTCAAAGAAAAGAGTAGTATTATTTATACGGTGATCTGTGACGAATAATAAATATCTTAAATGCTGTGCTGATCATCAGTGTTATACTATTTAACTACCCCCATGATTTTATTTGTTCCAACAAAAATCTGTAAGCTTCAATTAAGAGCACCTGTTTCATCTGTGTTGACAATTATATTATAATGGGTTAACCAAAGAACCATCCTTCCTTTTCTTCTTTCGTGTTCAAATATTTACTTCGAACAATTTCCTATTCAGTGTCTTCTTTTGATTTTCTGTTCTGTTTTCATTTTTAACCAAACTTACAAAGGGAAAAAAAAAAGACCTCAGTTGTATTTTCTATTATTATTTCTCCTCTAAATATAAACACCCTTTTCCTACTTGAAATTTCTAAGCCCATTGTCACTCATTTCCTTGGCATAATTTTGACCTCTTATTTTTTCCCTTGATGGATACTGTCATTTTCTTCCTTCAGTGATATGACCTCCTTGTTTCCCCACGAAACATAATTTCTGATTTTCTGCTATAATAGAATCTAAAGCACACTGATCTCATTTATTTTATACTTTGAGAGGACTTTTTGCTTAGCTTATCTAAGTCAGTTTCACTCATTTTGAATTTCTGTAAAGAATTCACTTCTATGTTTTGTAACAATAGTTTATTTTTTAAATTTATTATAAAGGTGATGGACAAGGGGGTTATAGTTGCATGAGTAAGGTAATGAGTACATTTCTTTTTAAACACTGTTACACCTCCCTCATTTTCTTCCCCTTACCACTCCTCACTCCCCTCTCTGCCCAAGCAGTAAAGTTCATCTCCAAAATAGTGTCTAGTGAGTATCATTGTTGCATTAGTTCATGTTATGTCCTGTTGTTTCTGTGATTCCTATTTTCTTCCATGGATCAGATAAGCTCACATACAATACAAAGGGTACAAAAAACTAAAACAGAAAGAAAAAAAGAGAAATAACTGCATACAGGACATAGTAAGTACCTCTTGTTTCCAATTCTTGGAGTCCATTTTGGTATGCTATGCATTTAGCAGTTGTGATACTCTGCTAAGTATATCATAGACATATTTTAGTTATTAAAAAAAAGGGAGATTATGTAGCCTGTATTTCTTTGGACCTAGCTTGCTTTGCTTAAGGTAATTTTTCTAGGCTTTTCCATTTCCTTACAAATGGGGCAATAGCATTGTCTCTGATGGAAGCATAGAACTCCATTGTATGTATATATACATCTTGCTGATTCATTCCTCTCCTGAGGGTATCTGGGTTGGTTCCATACCTTAGCTATGATAAAAAAAAAAAAAAAAACGCTGCAATGAACATGTAATGCTGCTGGGGATGTGGCCAATCTAATGCTACTACACTGTTTTTGGGAGTGTAAAGTTGTTCAACTACTCTGGAAAGCAGTATAGAGGTTCCTCAAAAAGCTAAACATATACAAGATGAGGGAGTAACAATGCTCAAGAGGAAATGTACTTATTACCTTACTCATGTACCTACAATCCCTCTGTACAGTATCTTTACAATTCCCCTATGACCCAGCAATCCCACTCCTGGGCATTTACCCAAAGGACCATAAACAAGACTATACTGAATTTACCATCATTTCTATTTATTAGCCAAATATTTCTTTAGACAGCTGGGAAAGAAAAGCTTCTAATATTATATTTAATCATTTTCCTAAAAAATTTGTAGAACATGTATAAAGTCTAATGGGATCATTATATGCATTTTCTTCACTAATTTCTGTTTATTTTTCTCCTTTGCAAATTATATTTTATACACTACTTAGATTTCCTTCTCAATCTCCAGAAATATACTTTTATAGATCATAATTCCTACCCAAATAATTTTCCAAATAACTTCTATTTGCAAAATAATTTTTCATTAAAACCATTTCATTGAATTAAATATGTCTATTTTGGAATAAGACATAGTATTTAATTTTTAATATTTATTAAATGTTTAGAAATTTTATATTTTACTAGATGTGTGCTTTGTTTTGGTCAAATATGACATTTTTTAAAATATTAATTGATAACTATTTTCATGAAATATGGGAACTTGGAACATACTGTCACTTTGACTTTACCTGTAAGATTCTCCTAAGTTGTCTTAAGTTTTAGCACCTCTCACATGAACATTTTTATTTAAATGTATCAAGAGAAATATATCTGCTTTCCCAATCTTATTCAATTTTCTTCCCTAAGGGTCAACTTCAAATCAATTTTGGAAGAGAATACATTTTATGAGTACATATTATTTGTATGTGGCTGTAATACATAGTTCTACATTAGGAGAAATAATCCCTCCCCTATTTATTTTCATGAATGAATTGACATCTGGTGTTTTCCAAATGGACTATATGTTGGCTTTCTTATTTTTATTTATTTTTAATATAACTTTTAAAATGGAAGGTGAATTACAAAATCATGATTTTTTTCTAATATCATTGTTTTCTTTGTGTCTATTATTTTGAATGAGGTCACTACAAATTCCTAAGTGTGTGATGTACTTTCATGTTGGTCTCATTTCTTATATTTACTAATATTCTATCCAGGATACATTTAAGAAGATGCAGTTACTTTGTTTTGATTTGATGGTCATGATATATTTTTTCCTTTGAAGCCTCCATTCCTTCGTCACGAATTTTGAATGTAAAAATGTAAAAAAGAGAAAACATGTTTACTAGTATTAAGAATGCTTGAAAAACAATTTACACTAACAGCAAACTTTTTCCTTTCTTTTTTGAATTAAGTTTTTTATTGTGAAAATATTCTACAGAGGGGTTACAGTTACATGAGCAAGGTAATGAGTACATTTCCTAACAAGCATTGTTGCCTCCTCCTTTGTTTTTCCCCTACCATCCCTTCCCTCCCATCTCCAGGGCTACACCCCTAAGCTCACCTCTCTACCTCCCACTCCTCTACCCCTCCACTCCTCCACCCCTGCCTAAATTGTAAAGTTCATTTTTCTGTCTTGTACATATCGTTGTTGCAATGGTTCACTTGTATCCCTATTTAAACAATTTGTTTTTTCCCTTCCCCTCCACAAACTATACCAACATCAAATACAGTGAAAACAGGTGTTATACTGTGGGAGAGGGACATACAAAGCAACAAAGAAATATCTTTTAAATATGTTAGAAACAATAGCAAGGAAGAAAACAAAAAATACTTATGTCCTTATCTTGGGGTTCATTTTGCTTAACATCATCTTATCTGACCTTTTCTGCTTGTCCCAGCATATACTTATGCTTTATTGCAAATAAGGAAAACTATTGGACCTTTGTTTCTTTGGGCCTGGCTTACTTCACTTAATATAATTTTTTCCAAGTCTTTCTATTTCCTAACAAATGGGGTAATGTCATTCTTTCTGATAGAGACATAGATTTCCATTGTGTACATTTTCTTGATCCCCTCAGTAGATGAATGGATCAAGAAAATTGTTATTCTTTCTGACATTGTGTTGCTATATAGCCCGAAATTTCATTCAACCCGTGTGTGTGTGTGTGTGTGTGTGTGTGTGTGTGTGTGTTGTGTGTGTGTGTCTGTGTGCCACTGCCTCCTGTTGTTGCTAGGCTTTCTTGCCCATAACTAGTGCTCTAACACCTCAGGCATCCCTCTAAATCAGCTTTTTACTAGTTAATTTGAAATGAGATTTTACAGGCATTTCATCTTAGGCAGGCTTCCTACCATGATCCTCTGATCTCGGTCTCTGGAGGAAAGCTAGCACCAAAAATGGAGAATGAAGTATATAAATAAATAAATAAATCAGATAAGAAACACTGATGTGAAGATGGAGATATCATAATTTTTATACAGGGCCATCTGTGGTGGTTCTTGCCTGCTATCCCAGTTACTTATGAAGAGAAGACTGTAAGAAGTTTGAAGCCAGCTGGTGCAATTAGAGAGGACCTGTTACACCGAACATCTGTACAATGTAACATGCACCTGTGATTTCCGTTATGGTAAGAGCTGTAGGCTCAGCAGCCCTAGGCACCCAAAATGGTACTTAATTTGGAAAATAAAGAAAGAGGCAAGTAAGGTCAAGTGTTATATTGCATGCCTTGTAAGCATGAGTCCCTGAGTTCATATGTTAAAATCTACATAACCTACATATATATGTGAATATACATATGTATAAAAGTTCAGATATATGTGTGTGTATATATATATATATATATATATACTATATCTATATATAAAGTGAAGATAAGTAATACAAATTCTTTGTGAATTTTAAAGAAAATAGTGGTGAGGCAAAAATGGCATTCATGATTAAGATTCTAGGAACCATGATTTTCTAGAATCTATTCAAACAATTTTACTTTTATTCTCATTCTAAAAGATGTACAAGGGCTGGGAACGTGGCTTAGTGGTAGAGTACTTGCCTAGCATACATGAAGACCTGGGTTCAATTCCTCAGGACCACATAAACAGTAAAAGCCAGAAGTGGAGCTGTGGCTCAAGTGGTAGAGTGCTAGACTTGAGCATAAGAAGCTCAAGGACATTGCCCAGCCCTGCATAAAGGAAAATAGTCTAATTTTAAACATTTTAATAAATTTAAGGAACAGTCTCAAGAAACAAACAAGTAATATGATCATGCATTTCAGAATGCCAAAAAAACTCTATCTTGAAATTTATCCATGTGAGTAGGGACTGAATTATGACTTATAAAAGAAACATAGGAATATACACCATTTTCTCAATTTTTCCAGGTTTGTGAATATTTCCTTTTCCTTATTTTGTCAGTACTGGGTTTTGAACTCAGTAGCTTACAGTCTTACTTAGCATTTTCCACTCAAGGTTGGTGCTCTACAACTTGAACCACACCACGACTTCTATTATTTTACTAGTTAATTGGAGTCTCTCAATTGTCTCCCCAGGCTGGCTTTGAACTGGGATCCTTACATCTCAGTCTTCTAAATGGCTAGGAGACCATCATTAATTATCAGCATCCAACTAAATATTTTAAACACAAGTATTTTCAGTGTTAGGAAACGTAGAAATGTAAATGAATTACAATATCCTTGTATATTTATTTACATGCTACAAACATCTATACTCTTCAGCATTAAAAGTTTGAAAAAATTGTAGTGTATTTTCTTACTGTAGTATACGAGGTATAGTTTTAAGAATTAAGCACAATGTTTGAAATGAATAGTTTTTTTTCTCTTTTTGATGGCCTGATAATATTTATTGGCGATCAATAACATTCAATAGTCTATAAACTTGATTTTCCCTCTTTAAGGCAATATTTTGAAGTAAAAATACAGATACCAGTGACAGATCTCTGCTCTTCTGGCTTCAGTGAGGACTCAGCCTATTTTCTCCATGTTGTAGGCTATCACTATTATGTTCTGGGAACCAAATGAAATAGATTTCTAAGAATATTATTGATAGTATGCTTAATAGTTTGGAACAGCAAATTTAATTAACTTAAAATATTAAATATGACTCTTCAGTGAAAAATACACTGCTTACATAATTTTCTGATTTTTAAATGTTAAGAAATTTAATAGCTGTCCTAAATTGTGAATTGTGAAACTATATAAACTCAGTAATACATTGATTATACATAAAAGCAGAGAACCCTAAAGTCTTCTGCTAGTATTCCATTGTATTCCTAGTGAATACTCAAAATGAGTATTTTACTTAATACAAATTATAGCTTCATTCTTTAATTCTTTTTTAATTTAATTTAATTGTAAAGGTGATGGACAGAAGGATTATAGTTGTATAGGTCAGGTATTGAGTATATTTCTTGTAAAACATTGTTTCCCCTCCCTCAGTTTTTGCCCATCCCCGCCTCCAGTGCTCCGCACCAAGTGGTAAAACATTTGCAACATATTGTCTTATGAATATCAATGCTGCAGTGGTTCACCCTTTGTCCTTTGTCTCACCATTTTGTTGTTCCCCTTCCCTTCCCTAATTCAAATAAACATATACTCATAATGTTGAAATTTCATGCTCATTTTATTTTGCAAAATTAATGCTTAAATTGCATGTTAAGAGACTTTAATGCCACAATTCCTTATTCCTTTCTGTATTAACATATTTATGTATGTATAATATATATCAATATATAACACAAATTAATTTATGTATGTATGTATGTATGTATGTATGTATGTTTGAGGACTGTGACTTAAACTCAGGGCTTTGGGATCTTGATGGTATTTTTACTTGAGGCTGACACTGTATTAGTATTTGAATCACAGTCCAATTTCAGTAGTTTATTGGTTAATTAGATAAGAGTTTCACTGCCCGGGCTGACTTTGAAGCATAGTGCTTAGATCTCAGCTTCCCAAATAGCTTTAATTATAGTTGCCAATCACCAGCATCCAGCTTCTGTTTCTTGTCATGGAGATATTATCTTCAAAATCCACCTATGAAGATCTTACAATAAGCATCTTTGCATCTCAAAATAGTAAAATATCCTACAGATTCTGACTAATTTTTATAAGACAATGTAATTTATCTTAGGATGTACTGCTTTCATGACGCTCATAGCCTGGATTAATAGTGTAAGCTAACTATCTGTAGTTATATTAATTAATCTTTCATTAAATTTTCTTGTCTTTAACCTGATTATAACAATAATATCTATGATTGCTATGAAGAGTAAAACAAATTAATATTTCTAAAATTATTACGAAGTACCTATGATTAAATGTGTTCTTACTGAATGCTAGTTATTCTCATCCAAACAATGAGCTTTTGATATGTATTAGAGTTTGTTAATAGTACTAACTCTAGGATGATATGGTTGTAGAAGAAATGTAAAAAGTGGAAAGCATTCTTTAGGACTTTGGTTACTGTACTGCTATTTTTCTGTTACATTTAAAATAGGTTTTGGTTATATTAAAATTATGCCACAAACAAATGTCATTAAGTGAATTAAAGCATTAATAGAGAAATCTAGGACACAGGAGACAAGATTATTCTTAAAGAGATGATCTTATTAAGATTATTGTTAAGGAGACAAAATAGAGAAAAAGAGCAGAGCAGAGAAGAGAAGAGAGAGAAGACAAGACAAAGGAAGAGAGGAGAGTAGAGAAGAAGAGACAAGAGAGAAGAAGAGAAGAGAGGAGGAGAAGAGAAGAGGAAAGGAGTGGAGAAGAAAGGAGAGGAGAGGAGAGAAGAGAAGTGAAGAGAAGAGAAGAGAAGAGTAAAGAGAAGAGAAGAGAAGAGAAGAGAAGAGAAGAGAAGAGAAGAGAAGAGGGGAAGGGACAAAAGAGAAAAAGGGAAGAAGCCAAGGACAAAGATGAGCAGAAGAAAAAAGAGGGCAAGAAGAAGAACATGTTGGTTGTCAGATTGTTTTGGGACAGAAAGAACAATGACAGCTGAAGCAAAAGGAGGAGTGAGTAGAAGAGCAAAGAGTAAGAAGAAGGGTGAGAAAGAGAGAAGGAGGAGGTAAAGGACGAAGAAGGGGAAATCAAGAAAAGGAGAAAGAAATAATAAAAATGTTGGAAATTTGGAGAGTAGCCTATGTGGCAAATGAGTAGCCTTTTTATCTTAAGCAAAATGCACATAATTAAATTCTTAGGGAATTAGTAAATACAAGAGAAAATGCAGCTGGATCGCCAGTGAAGATCACTATTTTTCAAAACATATAATGCAGAACTTACTAAATGTTCTTTCCTTACCTAAACTTGGCAGGTTTAAGAAGTTCCTTTTATTCTGGTTTCTTTTTGGCCTGTGTTTTAGGGGAAAAATTCAAGAAACTATATTTAAGGGTAGACTTTATTGCAATTGTCTTCACTGAAGTTTGTGAGACATTTTCATTCCTTCTGCTCTCTCTTTTTTAATCATTTTTCCATAATAATTGAAGGTTTTGAACTCTTTCCCTTTGTGTGTCATCAGATAAATTCAATTAATGCTTCTATTTCAATTATCCTAGTTTCTTTTGTTCAATTTCATCCTCTTTTCTATTTTATATAGAAGTTATCCATTATTTCTGTGATGGTTACATTCATCTTTTAATTTAGTATTTCTTTGATTCTAATCATCTCCCTTATAAAAACTGAGCAGCTGTGTGATATAACGTTCTCCTATTTTACTCAGATTTTATTTTTCCACACTTTTAACTACACAGACTAGATTTTAAAACTTTAAATCTGCTAAATTATTATCCTCACTATGTGCATTCATTTGATTTGTCCTTCCTAAGTTTACTAATATTTTCATTGAAATATTTTACAATATTTCTTACATCAAACAAATTGCATAGGTGTTAAAATTTCAATAATGCTTTGACTAATTTAACAAGACTATATTTCATATGGCTCTCATGTTCAGAAATAGGCCTTGGCTATATTTACATTCTTCATCTCATTTCCTAAGTTATTGCTTTTCTCCTATAATCAAATAAGTAGGAAACTATATTGCAGTTGGATTAAAAGTTCAAGTATTATAGGCCAAGATACTTGACTCAGAGATAGCAAAAACATCTATTTCTTTATTTTTCTAGAAACAAACATGCGATTAAGAAAGGGAAATTGTTCCATTGGTAATTACAGGTGGAATTTCAGCGAGCGATGGGAATAATCTTGCTTACTGCACAATGGGACATGATACTATTGAAGCTATTTCGTAAAAAAAGATAAATATTGATTCATTACTTCTAAGTCAGTAATGCTATATAGATGTCTCCTTTTATGCCTTATAGTATGTGTGTGTGTGTGTGTGTAGTTCTCTGCAGTAAAGGGACTTGTTAGTTACACTGTCTTACAATCTAGTATAGATATTTAGGTATTTTTGAAAGTATTAATAGCTAATGTATTTGGGGCATCTGTGGGTATTGTGAATTTTATAAAACTAATATTATTTAATGACAATGGAAAGAAATAGCTCAAGTAAGATTTGTTTTAAATTACCTGATCGAAATTCAAGAGAATTAATTACTCTAGACTATATGAGACTATACTATAGACTATATTACTGTATGAGAAATGTAAAAAAAGGCTCTACTGTGTTCTACCAAGAAAAGAAATCTGAATTGTTCCAGAAATGAGTTTTGGATTTATATTGACTAATTAGAAAATGATATTCACTGCGAGTATTTGAAAATGGAAGACTTAAATATCTTCTATGGAAGTGACTAAAGATTTCAGCATCAGTTGATATTATATTTTACAATTGAAGGATTCTGGAAAGATCAGTCTTCATTAGTGAGAAATTTGAATATCAGTCTGGAAGTGCAATTTATCCTGTAGATAATAGGAAACAGCTAAACATTTGAGCAAGAACATGACATGACAGAAGGTTCATTTCAGGTATATTGAGCTATGAGATTATGAAAAATGAATATAAAGATGGAAAACGATTGCTCTTGAAGGATTAAAACCTATCAGAGAAGAGAATTCAGCTTGAAGAGAAGTAACAAAAGACCATCTTATAAAAGGATGAATTAACATTTTAGCATGCAGAGATAAGATATGAAAGTAGAACGCAGAAAATGAGTAATATGCAAATATTAAAAATCTTCTCTAATGAGTAAGTCAGATAAAATAATTAATTTTCCTTGGGAAAAAAGGAATTTTAGTCTTCTGATGCTGTCAATAAATAGAATCTTATGCTTTCATCAATGATTATATAATTTCTCTTAAAAATAGTATTCTATAAATTAATAAAAATCTATAAATTAATAATATATCTATAAATTAATGCCTTGTGAAGCAAGGTACTATTCTCTCACACCTGTAATCTTAGCTACTCAGGAGGCTGCATTCTGAGGATAGCAGTTCAAAGCTAGCTCAGATGGGAAATGTCACAAGACTATCCTTAGTTAACAAGTGCAAGTGTGGCTAAGAGATAGAGTACCAGCCCCTTGAGCAAAGAAGCTAAGGGGCCGTGTGAGTGCCAATACCAGAAAATGAATGTATATACACATTTGTTTGTATATTTATATATCTACATATAATATATTCACACATATATCCATTTCTCCTTGTGTACAGAAAACTATACTACAGTATAGAAGATAGAATATAGAATAGAATATATTATACATGATTAATAAAAACTCATATAAAAGTTCATATATATGAATAACTGCTACGTATATAAATATAGACTATAGAATATATATAGAATTGAAATTGTAACATATTATAAAATAATTGTAGCATAATATATTGTAATATAATTTTATATAATATATAATATATAAATATAGAATATAGAATAGCTATAAATAAATATAGAATAAAAATGCTAATTCTATAAACTACACTAACATTATATATAGAATGCTTATTCTATATTTATATGTTATATTGTGATATGCATATGATTAACAAAAACTTACATAAAACTATTCTATTATTCAAATCCTATGTCTGAAAAAGTTGTAAAAGTTCCATCTAATTTTTTTATCTTCCAAGAGATCCCTATTTCATCTATGTTTCGATTTCCATACAGTCATTTTTGAATAATATGTGATTTCAAGAGAGTATACATCATGGTCTTCCTACACTTTAATGAGAAAAGGTATGTTTTGAAAATATATCATTTCAATTAAATGAAAGCAATTCTTTTTAGGAAGACCTTGAATTTTAAGGTAAAATATTATGGACAAATTTAATTCAAATAAGTGGAATGAAAGACTTTCTATAATTTTGTCTGTCCTATGACCTCTCCCTGGAATTTTCAGAAAATAGAATATGTTAACTAGCTTTGTTAATCATATGGTCAACAAAATAAATTACAATAAATATGAGCTGCTTCTTACTCTCATGACATTTTATTTCCATGTATTATACTGTTATTCTTTTCATATGACAGGTACATTTTCTATTCTAAAAATTATCATGCACTTGACATCCATAATAAGTTTGATTCCTGGAGATTTTATCTAAGATTCTCCAATTGTATCATAATAGGCCTCTGATAATGTTAGAATTCCAGAATGTATGAATGAAGTCACCCAGATATATAGAAAAGGCACTAGCAATAAAATTTAGATATAATTTAGGGATATTCCACTTCTGCTCATGCCTCTTTCATTTATTGAGTCCTGTGATTATTAAGACATGGTCCATTTTTTTATAGTTTTTGTGTTTGATTACTGTTTCAGAGGTATATCACATTGTCTATTTGTATGCAAGCTTTCTTGACTCGCCTTATTTTGCTAAAGCCTACCATATTCAGCATACATGCTACACTCATAAATGAACTTTCAGAGTATCTCCAAGGTCATTATTACAAAAGGTTATTATTGTTGTTGAGGATAGTGAATATACGAAATACAGACATTGTTTTACTTCCTTTTCGAAATTTGCTTTGAGATAGTGAGATAATAATTTTGAATGAAGTTACATAGATATTTAATGTGATCTTCAAATAGGGTCTTTGAGGAATTGTTGTTGTTTTGGTGGTGGTTTCTTTTTCCTTCTGTTGCTTTTCATTTTAGGAAAAGTTAAAGCCAAAAATTTTGGATAAGGATCAAAATGGTCAGTGTTTATATTCTGGGAGAAATTAGCTCCAAATGTATTGACAGGATCTATAATAAAATTAGCATAGGCCAATTTTCTGAGAGCCAGAGACTTCACTACAGATGAGGAAAGCTCTCAAAAAAATCTGTGCAAAAAAATTTCTCCACGGAATCATGCTTCTTTTCATGGAAGAACTCCAAGATTATAAACATGGGTCTGGGCATGAAAAACCTTTCTCCATGCACTACAGATAATAGGTAAGCAGGTGATCACCACTGTTCTCCAAGAAACGTAATCATCCTAATAAATACTGTTAGCTAGCTTTCCTTCATTATTAATGAAATATCAGATACTTTACAACAGCAGCTTCCAGATGGTCTACACACTCAGTTGTAGCACATGGATCTACACCTGTTATGTTAGTCACCCCTGATGTTATTTCCTAAAGAAAGTTTCCTTGAAATTCAGACAATATGGCTTTTATTACATTGCTAACTGTTCATCTGTTTTTATTTTAATACTAGTTATTGCAAATAAGGGAAACCATGGTACCTATGTTTCTTTGGCCTGGCTTACATCACTTCATATAATTTTTTTCCAAATCTTTCCACTTCCTAACAAAAGGGCAATGCCATTCTTTCTGATGGAGGCATTGACATTTTCTCGATACATTCATCTACTGAGGGGCATCTGGGTTGGTTCCATATCTTAGCTATGGTACATAATGTTGCAATACTTATAGTTGTGCTGGTAGCTTTAGTATGGTCTTATTTGTGATCATTCAGGAAAATGCCCAAAAGTGGGATTGCTGGGTCATTGGGGAGCTCTATGTGGAGTCTTTTGAGGAAACTTCACACAGCTTTCCAAAGTGGTTGAACAGTTTACACTGCCACCAACAATGCAGTAGGGTTCCCTTCTGTCCACATCCCCTCCAGCATCTATTGTTATTAGAGTTCTTGATTATAGCCATTCTAACTGGGGTGAGACCTCAGGACCAATGGAATAGAATTGAAAACCCAAAAATGAGCCCACAGACCTATAGCCATAGGACCCTTCGATAAGGGACCTAAAAAAATAGAAAGACAGACTCATCAGTAAATGGTGCTGGCAAAATTGGTTTATCACTTGTAGAAACTAAAGCTAGCTCCTTATAAATCACCCTCTAACAGAATGTACTCCAAATGGATCAAAGACCTTGGGGTAAAAGCAAACACTCTGAAAACATAACAGGAGGAAATAGGAGAAACCCTAGGTCTCCTTGGCACAGGCTGAAATTTTCTTAATAGAGACTCAGAAACACAACAAATCAAAGAAAGGTTGGACAAATATAATTGCATAAAATGGTAGAGCTTCTGCATGGCAAAGGTCATAGCTAGAAAGATCAATAGAAAACACATGGATTGGGAGAAGATCTTCACTAGCCATACAATAGACAAGAGTCTCATATAAAATATACCTAGAAATCAAAAAAATTAAATCCCCCAACAACAAATCCACAAAGAAACAACTGCCCAATAAATAAGTGGGATAAAGACTTAAAGAGAAAGTTCTCTGAAGAGGAAATAAGAATGTCCAATAAACACATGAAGAAATGCTGAACCTCTCTACCCATAAAAGAAATGCAAATCAAAACGACGAGATACCAATTCATTCAGTTAGAATGGCTAAAGTTCCTTTTCAACATAATGTCTTGTACATCTCATTGTTACAATGAATCAGCCTGTATCCTTATTTCAGCATTTTGTTATTTCCCCTCACCTCCCCAAATTAGAAAAATGTATATACAAGATGCAGGGCACCAGAATCAAATACAGTGACAACAGAGGTTATACTATGGGGGAAGAACATACAAAAGAAACAAAAAAATCACATAGTACATTAGAAACAACAGGGAAGGGATGGTATGTGACAAAAAAAAGGAAGAGGCAACAATGCTTGTTCATGTAACTGTAACCCCTCTACAGTATTTTTACATTAAAAAGTTATTAAATATACTAACATTATATACTAAAATATAAATATTAATATAGTATATATAATATATTTGAATATATTATGTATAACATATAAATAATCAAATATATTATATAATGCATATAAAATATGTATATATAATATATTATATAATATATATAATGTATATACATTGTATATATAATTTATATATAGATATATGTTTCTAACATATTTAAAAGATATTTCTTTGTTGCTTTGTGTGTCCCTCAAACATGGTATAACCCCTGGTTTCATCGTATTTGATGTTGGTATAGTTTGTGGAAGGGAAAGGTAAAAACAAACCGTATAAATAGGGATACAGGTGGACCCATTGCAACAATGAGATGTACAAGTTGTTATGTCAAAAAATGAACTTTACAACTTTGGAGGGGTGGATGGGAATGGATGGGAAGGGGAAAGAAAGGAGGAGGCAACAATGCTTGATACGAAATGTACTCATTACCTTGCTCATGTAATTGTGACCCCTCTGTACAGTATTTTCACAATAAAAAAATCTAACTTGCCCTCACTGGTGCAAGTTTTACGGCTTTAAACATCCCCTTTTCGAAAGCAATCTTATTCCACATGGTATTCAATGTAAACAAAAGTACAATTTTGTGACTTTTTAAATATTATTTTTGTGTATGAGTGATGAGTGGTGGTCTTGAGGCTTGAACTCAGGGTCTAAGACTTTTGCTCAATGCTAGAGCTCTACCACTTGAACTACAGCACAACTTCCATGTTTTTGTTCATGAAGTGAAAATTTGAGTCTCACAGACATTCATCCTTGGGGTGTCTCCAAACTGTATCCTCTGATCTCAGCCTCCAGAGTAGCTAGGGATTATGCCACTAGTGACCAGAATAATGTTTGTGATTTCTTTTGCTCTGATGATGCACTTTTCTCCTAGCAGAACTCCTGTTTTCTATTTCCAAAGTCAAACACCTGCTCGCCACACCAATGCATTTTCTGTTTTCTATTCCCATAGCACGTGCTTTTCTAGGGTTTTAAGACAGGTAATCCACTGCTGACAGCTCTCCCCATCACAACCTGATGGAGATTGATAAGGGATAAACTGGGGCAAGACCAAACCCAAGCTCATTCATCTTCCTCCTCTCAAGAGAGAGTCGACTTCTCATTCAAGTTTTGATAAATGTGAATTTAATTACTAGATTGTTACACTTTTCCTGCAACCGAGTTAAAAATATGCTATCATTTCTTATTTTGATTTAAAAACGATAAGGGAGACTGGTGCTGGTGGCTCATGCCTTTAATCGTAGCTACTCAGGATTCTGAAATCTGAGGATGTGGTTCAAAACCAGCCCCAGTAGGAAAGCCCATGAAATTCGTTTCTCCAATTAACCACTAGAAATCCGGAAGTGCTGCTGTGGCTTAAAAGTGGTACATTGCTAGCCTCGTCCTGAAGAGCTCAGGGACACTGCCCAGGTCCAGAGTTCAAGCCCCATAGCAGACCAAAACAAAATCAAAAACAAAAAATAAAATTATGAAATAATTAAAAGTACTGTGAATATATAGGATATACAATATGTTTTTAAATATTACAAAATGGGGCTGGGAAGATGTCTCAGTGGTAGAGCGCTTCCCTTGCATCCCTGAGGCCCTGAGTTCGATTCCTCGGCACCACATAAGCAAAAAGAAAAAAGCCAGAAGTGGCGCTGTGGCTCAAGTGGTAGAGCGCTAGCCTTGAGCGGAAGAGCTGAGGGACAGTGCCCAGGCCCAGAGTTCAGGCCCCACGACTGGACCCCTCAAAACATAAAAAAAAATACAAAATGGTTAAAGAAATATCAATCACAGTGCATAAATCTTGTATTTTCATTGTATCCAACATAGAATAAATTGTAGTTACCGATTAGTTGGAAAAAAACAATGAAAGAGGAAGTTTTAGAATGAAAAAAATATTCGAATCTAATTTATTGAAAATGAAAATATTCACTAGCATCAATGTTTTCTTAATGATTTTAGGATACTCATTTTTTTGGGGTCTGTTTCTGTTTTTTGTTTTCTTTTTGGTTTTTAACTCTGGGCCTGGGCGCTGTCCCTCAGCTCTTCAGCTCAAGGCTAGTGCTCTATCACTTGAGCCACAGTGCAATTTCCGGCTTGTTTCTGCTTATGTGGTACTGAGGAATCGAATCCAGGGCCTCATGCATGTGAGGCAAGCACTCTACCACTGAGTCAACTTCACAACCCATTATTTTAGATATTACATCTTTGTGACCTTATGTGGTTCAAGGGGTAGAATGCCAGCCATGAGCAAAGAGGGTCTTCAAGAGTTCAAGGGACTAAGTTTAAGACACAATACCATAACAAAAACATGCAAATAACCAATATCCATTCCTGTTCAAACGATTTTCAAGGGAGGAAATTGCCCTAGTGTTTGCTAAAAGGAAAAGATCCAATACATGGTAATGTTCATTAATGTAAAATATAATGTTATCATTATACCTAATGGGTATAAATGGAGTGCTAGTATCCTAAATACAAGAAAGAATATCATTACTTTCATGAATATGTGTAGTGGTATATGTTTATAAATTATGTTTTCTATGTTTTATATTATATAATATATATGATTATAATTTATGCTGTGAATGGTTATAATTGTTTATAATTCATAAACAACATATTCATTATATTCAATATATTCAAATATATTCATTATATACAATATGTAATTTAATTATTTATAATATGTCATGTTGTCTTCTTCATATAAATTATAGAGTGCCTTGGTAGTCTCAGGAATAACAATTGGGATGGAGAATCATCAAAGTGAAAATTGTCTTTGGGGTGGGAAAAAATTGCCTAGAATTTGTGAAGCTTTGAGTTCAACCATTCTCCCACTCAAATTAAATGTTTGAATTTTAAAATGTTAACAGTTCTAAAGACAGCAGTACTTCATGAGACAATATAAGGCTATGGAACTTATACAATACATAAAACACATTTAAAATCTAGTGAGAATTATACAACCTATGAGGGTATTTATTTTTCACAAGTAGTAGTAGCCAGGATCAATTGTTGAACACTTGAAAAATAAGACTTATTCAGGCAGCGAAAGAAGCGCCTATGAGGAAATGCAGGGAAATTTCATGTTATAGGCACAGATAAGGTTTGAACAAGAAGTGGCCCACCGAACATCATGCTCCATGTATACCCAGCAAACACATAATTCCTCTGAATCTGGAGATATCAGAACTGACAGATGGGTACTGACTCTGGAGAACAGTGACATGTGGGATTGTCACACTGTCACAGCCTTATATACCAGGTACACCTGACCCTGAGTTTTTTTTTTTTTTTTTTTTTTGCCACAGCTCCCTTTATGCCTATTTTTTCTGTGGTCAATTAGAGATATCTCTGATACATTCCTTCGATCGTCATATTTCAGCCTCCTAGGTAGCTAAGGATACAAGCATTAATCATTGGAATTGTAGTACATCTTCAGTATATTTAATATAATATTAATATTAAATGATAATTTTATATTATATGATATTATGATATATAATTTATTACATATTTTGTATATATACTATATAGTATTAGTATATAGTATATATACATTATTTATGTATGTATATGTTTATATATATTCATTATATGTACATTATATATATATACATTATATATACATCATGTATATACTATATATGTTGTATATACATTTTATAATATATTTTCATTATTTATGATATATTACACATAATATATTCAAATATATTATATATGCTATATTAATACTTATATAATGTTAGTATATTTTAATATCTTTTTATTGTAAAAATATTGTACAGAGGGGTTACAGTTACATGAACAAGCTTTGTTGCCTTTCTTTGTGTGTCCCATACCATCCCTTCCCTCCCACTTCCATAACTATGTTTTCCCCTTTGCCCCCCTAAATTGTAAAGTTCATTTTCTTTTCTTTAACTTTTTTACTGTGAAAATGCTGTACAGTGGAGTTAGTTACATGAGCAAGATAATGAGTACATTTCTTATCAAGCATTGTTGCCTCCTCCTTTGTTTTTCCCCTACCATACCTTCCCTTCCATCTCTGCAACTACACTCTTCCCCACCCAGCCAACTCCCACCCGTAAATTGTAAAGTTCGTTTTCCTATGTAGTGTCTTGTACATCTCATTGCTAAAATGGGTCAACCTGTATCCCTATTTAAACATTTTGTTTTTTCCCTACCCCTCCACAAATTATACCGTCATCAAATTTAGTGAGAATAAGGGTTATATCATAAGGGGAGGAATATACAAAGCAACAAAAAAATCACATGGTACATTATGAATGTGTTAGAAACAATAGCAAGAAAGAGAAAAAAAACACTTGAGCCCCTAAGTGGGTGTTCATTTTGCTTAACTTCATTTTATCAGGTCATATGTCCATAGCTTTTGACCTTTTCTACTTGTCCCAGATGTATACTAATTATTGCAAATAAGGGAAAACATGGGACATATTTTTCTTTGGGCCTGGCAGAATTTATTAAATATATTTTTCCAAGTCTTTCCATTTCCTAACAAATGGGGGAGGCATAGAATTCCATTGTGTGTATACATACATATACATATATGTGTGTGTGTATGTATATATATATACATATATATATATATATACATAAATATATATCACACTTTCTTGATCCATTCATCTACTGAGGGGTGTCTGGGTTGGTTCCATATCTCATGCATGGTAAATAATGCTGAAATAAAGATAGTTGTGCTGGTAGCTTTATTAAGGTCTGGTCTGTGATCATTCTAGTAAATGCCCAAAAGTGGGATTGCTGGGTCATAGGGGAGCTCTATGTGGAGTCTTTTGAGGAAACTTCATACTACTTTCCAAAGTGTTTGAACAAGATTACACTCCCACCAACAATGCAGTAGGTTTCCCTTCTGTCCACATACCCTCCGGCATCTGTTGTTATTAGAGTTCTTGATTATAGCATTCTAACTGGGGTGAGGTGGTATCTCAATGTTGTTTTGATTTGAATTTCTTTTATGGTTAGAAAGGTTGAACATTTCTTCATGTGTCTATTGGCCATTCTTATTTCCTCTTCAGAGAACTTTCTCTGTAAGACTTTATCCCACTTATTTATTGGGTAATTGGTTCTTTGAGGATTTGTTGTTGGGGGATTTAATTTTCTGATTTCCAGGTATATTTTAGGTATGAGATCCTTGTCCATTGTATGGCAAGTGAATATATTCTCCCAATCCATGGGCTTTCTATTGATCTTGCTAACTTTGTCTTTTGCTATGCAGAAGTTCTGCACCTTCATGCAATCCCATTTGCCCAACCTTTCTTTGATTTATTGTGTTTCTGGATCTCTATTAAGAAAATTTCAGCCTGTCCCAAGAAGACCTAGGGTTTCTCCTATTCCGTCCTGTAATATTTTCAGGGTGCCTGCTTTGACTACGAGGTCTTTGATACATTTGGAGTTGATTCTGGTGCAGGGTGATTTAGAGGCATCTAACTTTAGTTTTCTACAGGTGTTAAACCAATTTTGCCTGCACGATTTAATGAAGAGGCTGTCTTTTTCCATTCTATGTTTGTAGGTCCCTTATCGAAGATTAGATTGCTATAGGTCTGTGGGTTCATTTCTGGGTTTCAAATTCTATTCCGTTGGTCCTGAGGTCTGTTCTTGTGCCAGTATCAAGCTGTTTTGATTACTATGGCTTTGTAGTAGATTTTGAAATTTGGTATTGCTATTCCCCCAACACTGTTGTTTCTGTTAAGGATTGTTTTTGCTATTCGGGTCTTTTATAGTTCCATATGAATTTTTGGATTGTCTCTTCTATTTCTTTGAAGAATTAGATTAGAATATTGATAGGTATCACATTGAATTTGTAGATAGCCTTGGGAAGTATTGCCATTTTCACGATGTTGATCCTTCCAATCCAGGAGCATGGGAAGCTTTTCCAATTTCTAAATTCTGCTTTGATTTCCTTTTACAGGTTTTTATTTTTTCTTGTAGAGGTCCTTCACTTCTTTAGTTAATTCCTATGTATTTTATTTTTTTGTGGGACTGTTCCAAAAAGAGTGGCTTTCCTGATTTCAGCCACACTTTCTCATTGTTGGCATACAGAAAAGCCATAGATTTTTGAAGGTTAATTTTATACCCTGCTACTTTGCCAAAGTTTTGAATCATAGCTATTAATTTGGGAGTGGAGTCCATGGGATTCTTTAAATACAAAATCATGTCATGTGCAAAGAGGGAGAGTTTTATTTCATCTTTCCTTCTTTGGATCCTCTTTATGTTTGCATCTTATTTCTGTAGCTAGGCATTCTAATACTAAATTGAAGAGAAGTGGAGAGAGTGGATATCCTTGTATTGTTCTTGAGGTTAGAGGAAATGGCTTTAGGTTTTCACCATTAAGTATAATGCTGGCTGTAGGTTTGACATTCACAGCCTTTGTTGTATTGAGGATTGTTCCATAGATTCCTAATTTTCCAGAGCCTTCATCATAAAGGAGTGTTGGATCTTGTCAAATGCTTTTTCTGCATCTATTGAGATAACCACGTGATTCTTATCCTTGCTCTTGATGTAATGAATTATGTTAATTGATTTGTGTATATTGCATGCTTGAAATGAATCCTGTTTCATCATAGTGTATGATTTTTTTATGAATTTTTGAAGTTGATTGGCCAAAATTTTGTTGCAACCATGTTCATCAAAGAAATGGGTCTATAGTTCTTTCTTTGATGAGTCCATGTCTGGTTTGGGGATGAGGGTTATGATGGCTTCATAGAAAGTGTTTGGTAGTGAACATTCTCTTTCAATTTCATTGAAGATTTGGAGGAGAATTGGAGTGAGTTCTACTTTGAAGGCCTTATAAAATTCAGGTGTAAATCCATCCTGTCCTGGGATTTTCTTAGATGGAAGGTCTATTATTGCTGTTTCTATTTCAGTGCTTGATATGGACCTATTAAGTTGATTTAACTCATCTTGGTTTAATTTTCGCATGTTGATATTTGCTAGGAAATCGTGATTTCTTCCAGATTCTCAAACTTATTAGCATAAAGTTTTGAGAAGTATTTCCTTATAATGATCTGAATATTGGTTGTTTCGGTGATGATGTTTCCATTCTCATCTCTGAGTTTGTTTATTTGGGTGTGTTCCCTTCTTTTTATGATAAAATTTGCTAAAGGTCTGTCAATTTTGTTAATTTTTTCATAGAAAAACTCTTTGTTTTGTTAATTCTTGCTATAGATTTTTGTATTCTAATTAGTTTAATTCTGATTTAATTTTAATTATTTCTTTCCATATACTGGATTGGGGTTTAGCTTGCTGTTCTTTTCCAAGGAAGTTCAGATGTCACATTAAATTCTTGGTTTCATATTTCCCCAATTTGTTGATGTAGGAACTCAGAGCTATAAACTTGCTCCTGAGTACTGCCTTTGCTGTGTCCCAGAGCAGCCGGTAATTTGTGTGTTCATTTTAGTGGAATATCATGAACACTTGAATTTCTTTCTAATCTCTTTCACAACCCACTGTTGATTCAACAGTGTGTTTTTCACGCTCTGTGTGTTACAGAACTTTCTTTTGTGGCTTATGGTGTTGCGTTCTAATTTTATTTCCTTGTGGTCTGAGAGAATACAAGACATAACTTCAATGTTTCTGAATTTGGACGTTTGCTTTGTGACCTAAAATGTGGTCTATTTCGGAAAATGTTCTGTGTGCTGCTGAGAAAAACGTGTATTCAGATGCTGCTGGTTGAAATATTCAGTAGGTGTCTGTTGATCTATGCAGTTGTTTAGATCTGCGGTTTCTCTGTTGAGTTTTTGCTGAGTTGATCTATGTAGTGGGGATAGTGGTGTGTGAAAGTTCACAACAAATAATGTCTTTGGATCTATGTGCGATTTGAAGAAAAGTAGTGTTTCTTGGATGAATGTGGGTGTTCCGTTTTTCAGTGAATAGATATTTAAAATTGTAATATCCCCCTGAAGGAGAGATCCCTTAATTAGTATGTAGCGACCTTCTTTATCTCTTCTCACGAATTTTAATTTTCAGTCTAGTTTATCTGACATTAGAATTGCAACTCCGGCCTGTTTATGGGGGTCGTTTGCTTGGTCGATTTTATTTCAGCCTTTCACTTTCAGAATATGTTTGTTTTTATGGGCAAGGTGTGACTCTTGAAATCAGCAGATAGAAGGATCTTGCTTTTTAATCCAACTAGACAGTTTATGTTGCTTAATTGGAGAGTTAAGTCCAGTTCCAGTCTGCTTTGAAATTTTTTTCAAAATGGTTCAGCCTGGGTGGAACACTCAGCTAATAGTATGGAAGGGAGCACCGAGAGGCATGACTCACCTCACGACGGATCACTGCCCACTCCCAAGATCCAACTAGGAGCTTTATAACTCCAGCAACTTTAATATACACTATTGGAGCTGGAGTTACCACAGCTGCTGGCACCAGACTTGCCATCCAATGGATCCTTATGAAAGGATTTAAAGTGGACTCATTCCAATTACAAGGACTCGAAAGAGTCTTGTAATGTTATTTTTGTCACTACTTTCCCGGGTCAGGAGTGTTAGTATATTATATGAATATAATATAACATAATATAATATAATATAATATATCCCTACTTTCTATCTTGTGTCTTTTGAGAAATTATGCTCTTCTTATATAAGATTTCTAATATTTGTGGGAGTGCAATGAAGTTATATTTAAAAATCTTTCACTGAGTTTTGTATCATTTTCATCGGTGTCAAGAAATTTCAACATTGCAATGTAAAGAAATGAAATTGAAAGGTAAAACTAAATGAATAGCTGATCAAAGATCATATCTTTATTGCAGTTTACAGTTATAATTTTTTGCGAATTAAATCCATGAAAAATTAGACTTCCCTTATCAAAACATATAAACCTTATTTTTGTTGCCTACAATTTTGATGTAGCTCTATACCAACCGTGTGTACAATCGACAGAATTCCCATGCATAAATACTCGAATGCATGTGTATTTAGTATGATGTTTAGGAACAAGAAATAATCTGAACATTTTCCTTTTTATTTTTCCCAGTAAGTTTCTAAGTACCATTCACGATATGAAGAATGAAAAATTATTCAAGCATATTTTTAAAAGAAGATAGAAACAAATAAAAATATTTGATATATCTCTGTTGCTAAAGATAAATTGGAAACCATGATCTATGCACTTGCAGGTTGGAGAGAACTGGAATACAAACATATTTCTGTGGTGAATTTAGATAGAAAAAGACATTTCACTTTGGATACACAGAATAGACAAATATGGGGAAACGGTTAGAATATAATGTTTCTGGAAATGTCCTTACAATTTGACTGGAAATAAAGAAAAACAACAATATTTCCAGTCAATCTATCTACTTAAAGCAATATAGTCTACCCCATTCTGAAATTCTCACTAAGATTATGTGTTTTGATCTTTTAAAAAATGTTCTTTGGCCTGTTGAGGTGGTGAACATTATTAAAGTTCCTTTCTAGCTGGACTCCCATGGCTCACGCCTTTAATCCTAGCTACTCATGAGGCTGAGGTCTGAGGATCATGGTTCCAAGCCAGCCCGGGCAGGAAAGTCCGTGAAACTCATCTCCAATAAAATCACTAGAAAACCAGAAGTGGTGCTGTGGCGCAAGAGGTAGAGCACTCATCTTGAGCTGAAGAGCACAGGGACAGCGCTCAAGCCCAGAGTTCAAGCCCCACCACTGATCAATCAATAAATAAACAAATTTCCTTTCTTTGTATGTATGCAAATGCCATGATGAAATCTCTTAAGATATATAATTTAATATTTCTATTTTTATTTTATTTATTTTATTGGCATTAAATAGTTATACAATGGGTTTTCAATTTAATATATCAATTTATGAGTACAATACATTTTGACTGATGTCATCCTGTTCATGATTTTTACAACTAAGAAAATTGTGTTAGTACATTTTTGCTCACAACTCAGTTTAAATTTTATATTCACAAGGGAACTTTATTTTATTTCTTTTCTGTTTTTTCCTCCATCTGGTACCAGGATTTAAAACCAGCTTGTTACCTTACAGCTGTTGCTCTCTCACTTGAGCCATGCCTCTAACCCTGCATGTTGCTTACTATGTTGAAGATGATGTCTTTAGAACTTTTCTGCTTAGGCTAGATTTGAACCTCAGTCCTCAGTTCAGAGACTGCTAGGTAGCGAGCATTACAATTGTGAACCCATTGGTGCCTGGTGATTTCTTCACTTCTTCATCACTCTCCTGTCTCTTTCTTTCACTCTGGATTGACACCAATATTGAAGGAGAAATCTCCAGGACACATTGTGATACTTTGTGCAAGGCCTCAGTCAGTGTGTGCACTTGGTCCATTCCTTCCTAGGAGACTGCTGTCAATGACTTATTTTGTCACCATATTTGTAGACAACCTTCAGTCCTGGGCTGAAAAACCTGCACAGACCTCTAATCATAGTTTGTATTTATCAGCCGCCACTTTAGAATAGGATCTACTGGAGGTTAAGATGTTGTGGCATCCTTTCTTGTATAATAAGGAAGAGTTATACCTTCCATCATTTGACGCTCCTATTTCTTTGCCTCAAGTCAAAATGGATTCTCATTTAAATTCTCCAAGACAATTGATACTGTCCTGCATCACCTGCACACTATTGAGGATATAAGAAAACCAGGTAGTTTAGTGAATGCTGCAATCAGCTTCATGGGAAGCTCACTGTTGCTGCAAGTTAAACTTTCAGGAAGGAAGTTTTATTTTATTTCTAGGTTGGCTTCTTTGTTTTGGAGCCAGAGATGTGGTACATGGTGGGCGCGATCAGAATTGGAATATATTGGCCAAATGGAAAAAGAGAAATGGGAAGAGGTAATGATCCCATCCTCCCTTCAACTGCAATTCTCCAGTGACACTGCTCTCTCCCATTAGGTCCTCATTCCCATCTACTGTTTGGTTCCTTCTTCCCCTTCATAACTGAGAATGTGACTGCCTCTCTCTCTGAATCCACCTAAAAAGAAAGACATTTTGCTCTTCACTTCCCTAAAATATAAAACTGTCTTCTGAGAATGTCTTCCCAATTCCTAGGAGGGAATTTTTTGACAAAAAAAGAAAGCTCCTTTTATGTACAATTCATTTCTGCAATTGTTTTCATCTGGCTAGGTATAGAAAAGAATTACAACCAAGTGGCATATTTCAATTGATATTTAATGAAAGTAATTTATCACTGTTTTATAGTGTTCTACCATTGAGGTGAAATGACAGCAATAATCCTTTGTATACTTTCGAGAATTGTGTATTTGCTAGAATATCATTTTCTCTCCATTGGTATTCTGATTAGGTGCTCTAATTCCCTTCTAATACACAAAATTGTGAGATGATCAGGGGACATCTTGTTCTTTAGAGTGTGAGTGGTTACTCACTCCAGCTTACGAAATTTGAGATTTCAATGATCTATAAGGACCTTGGAGATAGTGCAGACTTGCTAATGCTTAACCATCCATTCATAGATTTATATGGCAAGTGTTTATTTTCACAGTACCTGAGTTTTATTTAGTCCTGACTCATTGAGCCTGAAATGCTTAGAGATACTTCAGGGAACTTAGCTCCCTGCTGTTCAAATGGCAAGGTTCTGTAAATGAATTCCTCAGGTAAATGACAGCACATGCTGCTGGAGTTTGCATGAGTACATTTAAAACCTGACCCTTTTTTATCACAAGATTTAAAATTACAAGTATTAGTAGATACCTGGAAGACCTAATAAATTATGGGGCCTTATGATAAATACAAATAAGATTGTTAACCCATCCAAGTTTTTATACTGTGATTTTTTTGTTTATATCCCAATACTTGCATAGCAAAAAAGCCAATTTCTTTAGAATTCACAGAAATAATTAAATTTTACAAAAAGATTAGCATAATGATAACAAGCCAGACTTCTGTAACAAAATAATCAATATTCATGTTTTATTCCAACAGAGTTTAAATGAAGATGAGCCAGGCACCAGTGGCTCATGCTAGTAATCAGGAGGCTGAGATGTGAGGATCATGGTACAAAGCCAGCCCAGAGAAGGAAAGTCCATGAGACTCTTACATCCAATAAACCACTAAAAAACCAGAAGTGGTGCTGTGGCTCAAGCAGTAGTGCTTGCCTTGAGCTGAAGAGCACAGGGACAGCACACAAGCCCAGAGTTCAAGCCCCATGACTGACAAAAAAATTGATAAAGGTTACATAATTATAATTAACAATCAACATAAACATTCAAGAAATATTATGGTATATGCATTGAAAAATCCAATTGAAACACTCCCTCAATAAAAAATAGTAAGTTTCAGGCACATGTTTTGTTAATCTACATCATTTATTTTAATTGAAAGAAAAAGTAAGAAGAGGTTTAATAAATCTGAGGTTTTAGAAATTAGAGATTTTAAAAATTACATGAATCACCGGGTGCTCGTGGTTCATGCCTGTAAGCCTGCTACTCAGTAGGCTGAGATCTGAGGATCACTGTTCAAAGCCAGCTCCAGGCAGGAAACTCTGTGAGACTCTTATCTCCAATTAACGACAAGAAAACCAGAAGTGGTGCTCTGGCTCAAGTGGCAGAGTGCCAACCTTGAGCTGAAGAGCTGGGAAACAGCACCCAGGCCCAGAGTTCAAGCCCCATAATGAAAAACAAATTACATGAATCACTGTGATTTTATTTGTTATTTTCTCAATAGATAGTATTATAAAGTATTACTGATACATAGTAATATGTATATGGTTGACTTTTACAACTTGATATTTTTGAATGTATATTTTGGAATATATCTATATATATACAAATATCTATATGTGTCTTAATAGATAGGTATATATACATAATTAATAGATACATATATAAACATATCTCCATTTTGATAGAGATATATGTATGAACATGTATGTATGCAAAATATACCACAGAGTATTTTTGTTTTCTATCTTTACTATGTATCCTTTCTCATGTTTTGTCTTATACTATGTATGTATTCATTCTCTCCCTCTGATCCCCAACCTAGAAAACACTCATTATTCTAATTTTTCATTTCTTATAATTCTTCTAAGTGGAATCCTACAGTATGCATTTTTTGGTCTGAATCCCATCATTCAACATAATTACAAATGGCATAGTCAAAATGTTTTTGCATTTATCTATCTCATTTATCTTAAAAATGTAGTTTTTTTGTTTCCATTTGTATTATTTCTCTAATGACTAATGATGTTAGCTACTTTGATATTGCCTGTGAATTTAATATCTTCTTGGGTGAACCACATGCGCAAACTCTTTAGCAATTTTTAAGTTAGAGCATTTGTTTCCTTATTGATGAGAAGTGATTTATTGATTGATTTTCAATTTTTAGTTTTTGGTGCCAGTACTGGAACTTGAACTCAGGACCTAATTGCAGTCTATTAGTTTTTTCATTTAAGGTTCTTTATCATTAGAGCCACAGCTTCACTTTCAGCTTTTTTTAAATGAATAATTGGAGATAAAGTCTCATGATCTGTTCTCTGAAGACTGGTTTTAAACCATAATCCTCAGATATCAGCAACATGTCTAGCTAGGATTTGCAAGTGTGAGCCACCAGTTAAAAATCATCAGTGATTTTTAATTGTTCTTTGTATATTCTGTATTACTTTACTTCCCACAAAATTGGTATTTGTATTACAGGGATATTTATTATCTATTATTATAGATATACATTTTGATGAAATTCAACATTTTATGTTATTGGCCTAATGTGATCTAAAGTGTTTCATTCATTGCCTGTATTTTCTCTTCTTGGGGATATATGGTATTCCATTGTAGTAATTGGCATCCCACATCATTTTTTTCTGTAGAGAAATATTTAATTACTTCAGAATTAAACCATAGCAGACTTTAGGCTACTTAGCACTATATTAACACTACATAGTGACATTACTAAGTTCTTTTTTTTTTAAATTTTATTTTATTTGTGAACATACTGTACAGAGGAGTTACAATTACATGGGCAGGATAATGCGAACATTTCTTACCAAGCATTGCAGCCTCCTCCTTTGTTTACCCTTCACATCCCTTCCCAGCCTCCCCCCTCCCCCCAATCCCAATCCTTCTCCTTCCCCCCTCCCCCCCCCGCACCGAAGTTGTAAAACTCGTTTTGGACATGACAACTTGTACTTCTCATTGTTGCAACAGGACCACCTGTATCCTTAAACAACTGGTTTTTCCCCATCTCCTCCACAAGTTATGCTGACATCAAATATAGTGAAAGCAGGGGTTATACTGTGGGGGAGGTACATACAAAGCAACAAAGAGATAATCTTATAAATGCGTTAGAAACACATGCATGAAAGAAAAAAACATTAAAATACACAGCTAAGGGTTCATTTTCCTGACATCACATTATCTGACCTTTTCCGCTTGACTCATACATATACTAGATATTACAAATAAAGGAAACCATGGGACCTATGTTTCTTTGGGCCTGGCTTACTTCACTTAATATAATTTTTTCCAAGTTTTTCCATTTCCTAACAAATGGGGCAATGTCATTCTTTCTGATGGAGGCATAGAATTCCATTGTGTATATATACCACACATTACCAAGTTCTTAATGACTGTAAGGTAATGAATAAGGGAGTTGAAACTTCCTCAGCTTTCCAAAATAGAACTCATATGTGAAGTCAATATAAAATATAGCCTAGATTTCTTAACACCATTCAAGAAACATCCATTGCCTTAATTTGTACAGATGTCTATGTTTCAAAAATATTTGTGTGTGTCCAAGGGTAAGTATGCATGAACCAAGATTCCTTAACATGTCCTTTGAAAAATACAAGTAGAAAAAACACTTACTACAAGTTACTAAGGGAGCTGAAACAAGCATTTGCTTTACAAAGAGAACAAAAACTATCTGTATTCTGAAAATGCAGGTTCAATTGCGTTAGCTCAATCATTGCTTTGGTTAGAAGTTCAATATGAGGAGCCATAAATAAGAAAGATGAAGGAGATACCTGCTAGCACAAGTGGGGTGAGGGGTCTATGACATGTGTCCAACTGAGATAAGGATGAAAAAATTAAGAATTGAGTAGAATTCCAGCCCAGAGGCATTTAAATGAAACAGTGGTTGAAGGAAAAAGAATGTCAACTCAGATTGAAAGTTGAAATTAGGCACTAGAAAATAGCCAAAAAGTTAGCAGGATTCTATGTGGTCTTATTAGTGTTCATCCTGAAATACTGTAACTTATTCTGAAATATGATATTTGTTTTCCATTTTGAGTTCAATGCTTTCCTGTAGTAAGTAAAGCAGTGATGAATGTATTTCATATTTATTTTGCATAGACATCGAATATGAAGAAGACATGAGATTTTTGACAAAAAGTTAAATTTGACAAAATTTTTCTCTAATGTGCCTGCATTTAATTCTCAGGTATTATCTTTTAAAAATGAAGAAATGATGCTTTAAATATGCTATTGTATTGTTACTGTATTGTTTACTGTATATTTTCATGAGTAAGACTTTATACTATATCTTCTATTACTCAAAAATGCTATAAAGAAAAAAAATAAGACTCTATACCTGATAGTATATATATATATATATATATATATATATATACATATATATATATATATATGTATATATATATATATATATGTCTTAGATATAACAATAACCTGGTAATTTATTGTCATTTACATCTCTACATGTTTCAATATGTCTTCATTAATAGAATGAGAGGTATTCAGATGAGACCAATCAGTGTGAATTTCACCATATGGTGATATAGTCCTTAGATTTTTCTAGAATTTAACTTCTACATAGATATATCTAGGTTTAGTAACAACTATACCCAATTTGCAATGGAATCTGCAAATAATCACTGTAAATCTGTTCAGATAGCTAGCTGTATTTACTGGTTTGGGTATTACAAGTTCACTCCACCCTAACCCCAATGGATTGCTTGTCTTAAACTATAGATAGCAACAGATTTTAACTCTATCTATTCTCTATCAAATGTACCTTAAATATATAAATATATATATATATTGTTTTAAATACATACATAGTTTTCTCTATGCATGAATACTTATAAAACATAAAATAGCCACAGTTAGTTATTAATAACCATTAAGTATTAAGAAAATAGAATAATTATGATATGCTGTAATAAAAGTTATATAAATATTGTTACTTTTGTCATATTTTCACAAAGTATGTGTGTGTGTGTGTGTGTGTGTGTGTGTGTGTGTGTGGCTTGAAATGAGACCTAGCTCCTTGTACATGCTAGCCAAATTCATCACCACATAAGGTAGTCCTTCAGACTTCAAAGTAACAGGTCTTCTTATGGGGATGGTGTGATACAGGAAATATGCCATCACACAGCTTTCAAGTGAGAAAAGAAGGTGAAGAGAATGACATAGGACAGAGTAGGCAGTGGTAGGCTAATATAAGGGTTATCATTCACAACACTGGGACCTCACTACAGTTGATCAGATGCCTGAGACAGACATTCAGTACCTTATGAGTGGGTTGCATATTTACAGAAGACAAACTGGGCCCAGAAGACACAGTGAGCAAACGATGATTTACTTTCCCAGCCAGCGAGAATGGGATGGTAGGAGATTTCATTGTGCTTCTCAGAATGGCATGACATTTACAATCTATGAAGTGTTCTTTTGTTCAATATTCTATTGGATATTTGTAGACAGTAGTTTAGTGGTTTAGTGTAGGTAAATAAAGCTTGGAACATGAAATTGTAGATAAAAGGAGACTTTGTTAGGTGAATGTATTCTTTTTCATGAGATATGATAATTTAACTATTTCATTTATTTTATTCATGAGAAATAATAATTTAACTTTCCAAACCCCTTTACAATTTCTCATTTATTACCGCTATAGTTTTTCTTTGTATTGTTACACAAACATGAAAAAGATGTACAATTTCCTTAAAATTATTGTAATTAATTTGTATGTGATGTTTAATATATTGTTTCTATAAACATTTTTGTTTAGGAGCTATGAATGTGAAACTTCATTGAAATTATTAAATAATGTCACTATTGTCATTTTCTGATCCTACTGGTTTTGATCAAGATTAAATATTTTTTTCATGCCCCTCTTTGTATATAAGTGATGGTTTTGGTGTTATTGAAATTAATTACCTAATTTAGACAGTCTCTCTTTTTGTAGCGCAGACTGGCCTCAAGCTCATAATGATCCTGCCTCAGCCTCCTAATACTTTGATTTATAAAGTATTTTCCTATTCTCTACTGAGCAATAGCTTGAAATCTGTGCTTTGAACCCCATCACTTTTAATAATCCAGGCTAGTCAAGAAAGGATCACACTTTTGATGGTAAAATCGTTGGCTCTGTTATTTCTTTATAACTTTGTTTCATATGTATAGGGATATAATCTCAAAGTAGGTGGTATATTCTTTTAGGGAAAGTCTAATCTCAGCCTTCAGGAAGAAGGTTGTTTTAAGAACAGGCATATTTACTTTTCATCCCTTTGCTAAACGTTACAACAGGAAAGACATAGACTGACATGTTTATTCTCCAGAACTTTACATTCAGTTTGCCCTGCTATGTAGTGATGTTATCATCTCATAACTTTCTAGATTGAGACTAATCAAGAAAACAGTTAACTATTTTTTCCTATTCAGCTACTTTCCCCATAGAATGTGTATGGAAACTATCTACACATTTAAATTGAATGTAATGCCACCTGAGAAAATTAGTTGTTAAATATAGACAGAGTTTGCCTGCCACTGGTGGCTCACATCTCTAATCCTAGCTACTCCGGAGGCTGAGATCTGAGGATTGCAGTTCCAAGCCAGCCCAGGCAGGAAACTCCATGAGACTCATATCTCCAATAGACTACTTCAAAAATCTGGTTCTGTGGCTCAATTGTTAGAGTGCTCTTGAGGGAAAGGAAGCTACGGACAGTGGCCAGGCCCAGAGTTCAAGCCCCAGGACCAACAAAAGAAAACAAGAGTGGGTAACAATGTCCAACAAGAAATGTACTCACTACCTTATGGTATATAACTGTATATAACCTTGACAAAAAATTAAATTTAAAAAATAAAATGTACTTGCGTAACTAAAAAAAAAATGGAATCTTGCCACCACAATATTATAGTGATAAAAAAAAAATCTACAGAATTGCCTAGTCATCAATTTGTGGATACTTATTCAAAACCTTGTTTCCATCTTTATATTCATAACCCTTCTTGATGCTTACTTCCAGTAACCTCATTCTCTTGTTGTATATAAAGTTTAGCAGCACTTATTTAAACTTCTTAGCTTTTATATAATAAAATTTCATTAACTTCATATAAATGCATCTGGTTTCTGCCATTCTTACTGTCTCGATTGCCATTAGGTCTCACTCATTTCCTACATACAGAATTACCAAATTTTTACTTTCCTATAGGCTAACCCATTTTCAGACTATTATCAAGACACTAAAATTGGACTTGTAAAGATGGAAATTAAAGACTCATTTAGTGCTGGGAAGGTGGCTCCGTCGTAGAGTGCTTGCCTTGTATGCATGAGGCCCTGGGTTCGATTCCTCAGCACCACATAAGCAAAAAAGAAAAAAGCGGAAGTGGTACTGTGGCTCAAGTGGTAGAGCGCTAGCCTTGACCTGAAGAGCTGAGGGACAGTGCCAAGGACCAGAGTTCAGGCCTCATGACCGGACCGCCAAAAACAACAAAGACTCATTCACTTCTTTTCAGTTGAAACAGTGCTCAGCCCATAAATATTGTAAACAAGTCCCTATAAAATGTATTTTTCCAGAGTAGTTGAACTGGAAACTCTATGGAGGTTCCTTAAAAGATTAAACATAGCTGGGTGCTGGTGGCTCACGCCTGTAATCCTAGCTACTGACAGACTGAGATCTGAGAATCATGGTTCAAAGCCAGCCCGGAAGAAAAGTCCGTGAGACCCTTATCTCGAATTAACCACCAGAAAACAGGAAGTGGTGCTGTGACTAAAGCGGTAGAGAGCTCGCCTTGAGCTAAAGAGCTGAGGGATAGCGCCCAAGCCCAGAGTTCAAGCCCCATGACTGACAAAAAAAAAAAAAAGTTTAAACATAGAGTTTCCCTATGACCCAGCAATCCCACTCCTGGTCTTTTACCCAATACACTACAAACCAGGCCACACTAGAGCTACCATCAAAACCATGTTCATTTCAGCATTGCTTACCATGGCCAAGATATGGAATCAACACAGATGCCCCTTAGTAAATGAATGGATCAAGAAAATGTGGTAAATATACACCATGGAATTCTATGCATCCATCAGAAATAATGATATTGCCTCATTTGTAAGAAATGGAAAGACTTGGAAAGTAAGCCAGTCGATATGCTTGAAAGAAAATAGTATCATGAATAAAATAATAATTTTCTGAATATTAGCAGGAGAATTTCTCTACATTTGTTTTAAGACTCTGCTAGACTTAATATGACTTAGGAACTTAGGAACTTCGAATGTATAAAGAATTTTATGGTAGAAAATCATTTATAACATATTTCTATTTTAATAATGATCAGTATTCATACAGAACTATATGACATTTAACATTGTTGTGCAGATCTACACACTAAAGTTACTGGGAATAAATTATTTTTCTTTGGTTCTTTCATGTTTCACATACAGAGAGCTAGACAGGAATAATCTTGCTCAGAATGGTCACAAACAAATTAAAGTGGCTATTAAAGAAGTGCTTGTTAAACTAGCTCAGCTTCTAAGTTTAAGGTATCAAGAAATCCCTTAGAATATTTTCTGCATTAATCTCAATATCTAAACTTAAAAGTAATCACAAATTTAATGCAAAGTTTAATATTGAGTAGATATTGAGTTGACTGGACAGAGGTGGGAAATGACACTGCAAGCTTGAATAATATGCAGATGGCTTCAATCAGTCCCACACACACCAATTGGGATGGAAGTGAGAAAGAGGAGGCAGGAATAGAGTTCCACTGCAGGGTGACCTCCTGAGCACAGTAGGAAATTGGGCTAAGCCATGCCTACACCCAGGTGATGAACCCCTACAGTGACAGCTCTGCATGGCATTTATTTCCCATCCTCTCTCTGGGTCTTAAATTTTTCCCAGTTCATTTTCTTTTTACAGCATTCACAGGTGCTAAAATTATTGCAAATGGTAGTGTTTCCCATTATTAGGGAATAAAGCTTAGCCATACTTGGAGAATATTAGCCAATCATACATATTAGCATATGAATGCAATCAGAGTGTTTTTAAAGAAATTCTACAGGGGGTTCCGGGGAGATGGCAGAGGAGAAGCTGGAATCTGAACAAGCTCTCACATAGAAAGCAGTTTTAGAGTTCCAGTGAACAGTCCTAAGCCAGAGAATCACACCAAGTGTGCCATCACAGGACAGAGAGTTAGATAAGAGAGGGAAAGCCAAGGAAAGAAGACACATCTGAGTGCTTGCCAGCAGCTGCCCCGGCAGCGGCGGCAGGGTCCCGGGGGAGACCGCAGTCAGGAACATACCTGAGTGCTCACACAGAGAGTCCGGGACGAAGGAGCCAGACGCAGCAGGCGAGCAGATTCTACTCAACACCAGCAAGAACCGACAAGGAGCGGACATCTTCATTCTGCAGTTTGCAGACCAGAGACGACCCAGGATACAAGACTCGGCGTGAGTACAAGCCCGACGTCCTCACTCCTTCTCAGGGAGCAGAGAAGGTAAGGCCACGCCTCCCCCCACCCCAGCACCAGTGATCTCCATCTTGGATAGCGACAAAGCTCGGAGGAGCTTCCAGCTCCGAATCAGGCCTTGGAATAAAACGAGTCATTTAGCAGGTCACAAGAACTTAACGGCGAAGTGACCTTCCAGACTCAGCTCCATCCAGGGAAAGGTCACCCAGCTCAGGCGCCAGCCATTGGAGTGGCTTTCCTCACTGGGTAACCAGAGCCAGAGGCTGCCCCTCCCTCTCGCAGCCACCAAAATCAATGGAAAAACAGAAACCCTGAGAATGGCTCCAGGCTGGGCTCTATGATATTTTTCACAAAATAGCCCCAGGAAAAAGCTACTGATTGTTGAAAGGCCTCAACTCTACCCAGAACCTAGTCTCACCACTGCATCCCCCTCTTTTGTGATTCTCAAAGCAGATCACCCTCCCATTAAACTAATCTGGGAGGGGGATCTCAAAATCTTGGGTAAAGCAAAGCATTTTTCTGCCTGTTCAAACAAACTGACTGAACAAACCAATCAAGCCACAGGACCTCAAGCTGACCAGAGACTCCAACAAGAGGCTGGTTACAGACAAAAGGGAGATACAAGATTCTTCCCACCCCTCCCAAAAAATTCAAAAAAAAAAAATCAAAGAACTTTTTTTTTTCTTCTTCTTCTTTTCTTTTCTTTTTTTTTCCTTTTTTTTTTTGGTACCTTATATATATATAAAGAATTTTTTCCTTTTCTAAAAATTTTATTAATCTTTAATTTTTGCCTTTTTTGAAAAAATAATTGTTTTCTAGTAACTTTTTTTTCCTCTTATAATTTTTATTTTAAGAATACGTGAATGTGGGTTTTCCTTTCTTGTCTTCTTTCTCTTTTTTTTTCTTAACTATCTTTTTGTTTTTCGTCTAGATATACTAAACTTCTGATCTTTTTTTTCCCTTTCTCATCCTTCTCAACTTTTCCTCTCCTTTGATTTTCTTTATGTGAGTTAACTCTTGTCCTGCACATCCTCAGATAAACCCTTAGTTAACTAGTAGACCCTATCCCCCATTGTGTACACACTTAATCCACAAATTTATTACTCAATTCAAAACCTCTGAGAATTAAATTCCTTAATAGCAGTACTACCTCTTTATACCTATATAATATTTTAAGCATTTTTTTAAAGTTTTTCACTTCTCCTCTATGTCCCTTAGCTTCTCTTTATATACTCACATTCCTCTCTAAATAGATGGTCTTTTAATCATCATAATAATATTAATTTTTCCGTTTCTATTTTTTTCTGGTCTCATTTCATTTCCCTTTCCCTTTCTTCTATCTCTCTCTCTCTCTAATTGCATCCTACACAACCTATTTCCTGCATTGTGATTAGGACATAGTTAACTCTCCCTGTGCCTCCCCACACCAATCTATTTCTATTTTTTACCCTCATCTCTCCCTAACCCTAATAATTTCTGGTTTTCCAAATTCTTCTCTGCATTTCGAAGCCCATTAACATATAGCTGTTAGATGTTGAATAGATGTATCTGTTGAACTAGATTGTATCTGTAGACTATTGACTGTACGAATGCAAACTTTGATTGATGGTTGCCTTAAGATAGTGTTCTAGCACAAAACTGGTGCTATTTTCATCTCAAATGGGCAGAGTAAGCCGGAAAAACACAAGAAAAATGGCAAATCCGGATATCTCAATTCCCAATCTTGATAATCAGGGGTCAGAACAGATAATGAATAATCCATAGGAGATTTCCCAAATAGCTCTGCAAACACTGCTGGCAAACATGATAAATGAGAAGTTTGACAACTTACAAAGGACGCTGTATGAGCATGAAAAAGAGAGAGAGGAGGCATCTGAAAAGCTTATACAGGAATATCATAAGCGTGAGGAAGACACTCAAAAACTGATACAGGATTTGTGTGAAAAACTTGAGAATACTCAAAGAGAAAGGGAGTAATGGTGTGAGCAGGCTGAGAACACTCAAAGAGAACTGCAGGAATCCCATGAATGGGAGGAAAGAGAACTACAGGAATCCCACAAACGGGAAGAAGCAAATCAAAGAGTAATACAGGAAAAGAGAGACCAGGTAGAGAATACACAAAGATCACTAAAGGCATTCATGGAATCCATTAACATAGAGCTGAAGGAAGTCAGGGAGACCACAAAGGGAACGCTGAACGGAACCCAAAAGAAGGAATGGGAGTCCAAAGAAACCATAACCAATCAACTAAGTGATTTGAAAACAAACACTGAACACCAAATTAAGGAAGTAAAGAAATTCATACAAGACCTAAAACAGAGCTTCAACAAAGAAATTGAAGCCATCAAAGCTGACCAAATAGAAGGAAAAGAGATAAAAAACAAAGTAGAGAGTCTTGACAGCAGGTTAGACCATGCAGAAGATCAAATCTCGGGGATTGAAGACAGCCTAGATATTATAGAGAAAGAACATACAACCATCCAAGACAAGTCCAAGAAATATGATAGGTCTATCCAACACCTGGAAGACACCATCAGAAGGCCCAATCTAAGGATAATGGGTGTAGAGGAGCACCTAGAAACAGAAGTTAATGTTTAACAGGATCCTAGCAGAGAACTTCCCAAACATACAAAAAGATAGGCCTATTCAGATACAAGAAGCCTTTAGAACCCCAAATAAACCAGAACAGAATAGGACATCCCACCATCACATTATAATCCACACAGGATCAACTCAGACCAAGGAAAAGATCCTTAAAGCTGACAAGGAGCAAAGATTAATGATCTATAAAGGAAAACCAATTAGAATCACCTCAGATTTCTCAGCAGAGACAATCAAAGCAAGAAGAGCCTGGAATGATGTATGCCATACCCTAATAACAAACAACTATCAACCAAAAATACTGTACCCAGCTGAACTCTCCTTCATAACTGAAGGTCAAATAAAAATCTTCCATAGCAAAGAAAAATTGAAACAATACATCTCCACCAAACCAGCCATACAAAAGATTCTTAAAGATGTCCTACACATAGAAAACCAACAAGACCGCAATAAAGGCCAAGAAACTGCACCCAAACTGAGAATCCAAGAACCATAGGAAGAACCCAGTTTTTGCAGCCCCCAAGAAGGTGGATAACATGGCAAGAACTCCCAAATACCTCTCAGTCCTATCTCTTAACGTTAACGGACTGAACTCTCCAATTAAGCGACATAGACTGTCTACTTGGATTAAAAAACAAGACCCTTCTATCTGCTGCCTGCAGGAGTCACATCTTGCCCGTAAAAACAAACACATTTTCAATGTTAAAGGCTGGAACAAAATCTACCAAGCAAACGGCCCTCATAAACAGGCGGGAGTTGCAATCCTAATATCAGATAAAATAGACTTCAAATTAAAATTCGTGAGAAGAGATAAAGAAGGTCGCTACATACTAATTAAAGGATATCTCCTTCAGGAGGATATTACAATTCTAAATATCTATTCGCCAAACAATGGAGCACCCAAATTTATCAAAGAAACACTACTTTCCCTCAAATCCCATATAGATCCAAAGACATTAATTGTTGGGGATTTTAACACACACTCTCCCCACTAGATAGATCAAATCGGCAAAAGTTCAACAGAGAAACCGCAGATCTAAACAGCAGCATAGATCAACTAGTCTTAACAGAAATCTACCGAACATTTTACCCAGCAGCAACAGAATACACGTTCTTCTCAGCAGCACATGGAACGTTTTATAAAATAGACCACATTTTAGGCCACAAAGCAAACTTGTCTAAGTTCAGAAACATTGAAGTTATACCTTGCATTCTCTCTGACCACAAGGGAATAAAATTAGAACTCAACACCAAAAGCCACCAAAGAAAGTCCGGTATCACATGGAGGCTGAACAACACACTGCTGAATCATGAGTGGGCCATGGAAGAGATTAGAATGGAAATTCAAATGTTCATGCTATTCAACAAAAATGAACACACAAATTACCAGCTCCTCTGGGACACAGCAAAGGCAGTACTCAGAGGCAAGTTTATAGCTCTGAGCTCCTACATCAAGAAATTGGAGAGATCGGAAACCAACAATATAATGACACTTCTAAACCTCTTTGGAAAAGAGCAGCAAGATGAACCCCAATCCAGTAGATGGAAAGAAATAATCAAAAATAAATCAGAATTAAATGAATTAGAACCCAAAAAAACTATAGAAAGGATCAACAAAACAAAGAGTTGGTTCTTCGAAAAACTTAACAAAATTGACAGACCCTTAGCAAATCTTATCAGAAAAAGAAAAGAACACACCCAAATTAATAAACTCAGAGATGAGAATGGAAAAATCACCCCGGAAACGACCAAGATTCAGAACATTACAAGGGAATACTTCTCAAAACTTTATGCTAATAAGTTTGAGAACTTGACAGAAATCTACCTTTTCCTAGCAAATATTGACAGGCCAAAACTAAAACAAGATGAGTTATACTATCTTAACAGGCCCATATCTAGCACTGAAATAGAAAAAGCAATGAGAGGCCTCCCAGCTAAGAAATGTTCAGGATCAGATGGTTTTACAGCGGAATTTTACAAGGCCTTCAAAGCAGAGCTCACAGCCATACTCCTCCAACTTTTCAATGAAATTGAAAGAGAATGCTCACTACTGAACACATTCTATGAAGCCATCATAACCCTCATCCCAAAACCAGGCAGGGACTCATCAAAGAAAGAGAGGTATAGACCCATTTCTTTGATGAACATTGATGCAAAACTTCTCAACAAAATTTTGGCCAATTGACTTGAACAATTCATCCAAAAAATCATACACCACGATCAAAGAGTATTCATTTCAGGGATGCAAAGCTGGTTCAATATACACAAATCAATTAATACTATTCATCACATAAACAGGAGCAAGGATAAGAACCACATGGTTATCTCAGAGATGCAGATAAAGCATTCGACAAGATCGAACACCCCTTTATGATGAAGGTTTTGGAAAAATTAGGAATCCATGGAACAGTCCTCAATACAATAAAGGCTGTATATGACAAACCTACAGCCAGCATTATACTCAATGATGAAAAACTAAAGCCAATTCCTCTTAATTCAGGAACAAGACAAGGATGCCCACTCTCTCCACTTCACTTCAATCTAGTATTAGAATGCCTAGCTACAGCAATAAGACAAGATGCAGACATAAAGGGGATCCAAATAGGGAAAGAAGAAATAAAACTCTCCCTCTTTGCAGATGACATGATCTGGTATTTAAAGAATCCCATAGACTACACTCCCAAATTAGTCAAGCTGATTCAAAACTTTGGCAAAGTAGCAGGTTATAAAATTAACCCCCAAAATCAGTGGCTTTTCTGTATGCCAACAATGAGAAAAGTGTGGCTGAAATTAGGAAAGCAACTCCATTTGTAATAGCCCCACAAAAAATAAAATACCTAGGAATTAACTTAAACGAAGAAATGAAGGACCTCTATGATGAAAACTTTAAAATCTTGAAAAAGGAAATCAACAGAGAACTTAAAAAATGGCAAAACATCCCATGCCCCTGGATTGGAAAGATTAACTTCGTGAAAATGGCAATACTTCCCAAGGCTATCTACAAACTCAATGCAATACCTATCAAAATTCCAACCTCATTCTTCAAGGAAATAGAAGAGGCAATCCAAAAATTCATATGGAACAATAAAAGACCCGAATAGCAAAAACGCCCCTCAATGGAAAGAACACTGCTGGAGGAATATCAATACCAATTTTCAAACTCTACTATAAAGCCATAGTAATCAAAACAGCTTGGTATTGGCATAAGAACAGACCTCAGGACCAATGGAATAGAATTGAAAACCCAGAAATGAACCTACAGACCTATAGCCATCTAGTCTTCGATAAGGGAGCTAAAACAATAGAATGGAACAAAGACAGCCTCTTCATTAAATGGTGCTGGCAAAACTGGTTAACTACTTGTAGAAAACTAAAGCTAGATCCTTATATATCACCCTGCACCAGAATCAACTCCAGATGGATCAAAGACCTTGAACTCAAAGCAGACACTCTGAAACCATTACAGGATGGAATAAGAGAAACCCTAGGTCTCCTTGGCTCAGGCCGAAATTTTTTGAATAGAGACCCGGAAACACAACAAATCAAAGAAAGGTTGGACAAATAGGATTGCATAAAGTTGCAGAGCTTCTGAATGGCAAAGGACATAGTTAGCCAGATCAATAGAAAGCCCACCGATTGGGAGAAGATCTTTACTAGCCATACAACGGACAAGGGTCTCATATCTAAAATATACTTGGACCTCAAAAAATTAAACCACCCAACAACAAATCCTCACAGAAACAACTGCCCAATAAATAAGTGGGTGAAAGACTTAAACAGAAACTTCTGTGAAGAAGAAAGAAGGATGGCCAATAGACACATGAAGAAATATTCAACATCCCTAGCCATAAAAGAAATGCAAATCCAAACAATATTGAGATATCACCTCACCCCAGTTAGAACGACAAGAATCAAGAACTCTAACAACAGATGCTGGAGGGGATGTGGACAGAAAGGAACCTTACTTCATTGTTGGTGGGAATGTAAACTTGTTCAACCTCTTTGGAAAGCTGCATGGAGGTTCCTCAAAAGACTTCACATAGAACTCCCCTAGGACCCAGCAATCCCACTTTTGGGCATTTACCCAAATGTTTACAAACAAGACCACAGTAAAGCTACCAGCACAACAATGATTATTGTAGCATTATTTACCATAGCTAAGATATGGAACCAACCCAGATTCCCCTCAGTAGATGAATGGATCAAGAAAATGTGGTATATATACACAATGGAATTCTATGCCTCCATCAGAAAGAACGACATTGCCCCATTTGTTAGGAAATGGAAAAAATTATATTAAGTGAAGTATGCCAGGCCCAAAGAAACATAGGTCCCATGGTTTCCCTTATCTTCAATATCTAGTATATGTATGAGTCAATCAGAAAAGGTCAGATAATGTGATGTCAGGGAAATGAACCCATATATATGTATTTTAATGTTTTTCTCTTTCATGCATGTGTTTCTAACGCATTTATAAGATTATCTCTTTGTTGCTTTGTATGTCCCTCCTCCACAGTATAACCCCTGCTTTCACTATATTTGATGTCAGTATAACTTTTGGAGGAGATGGAGAAAAACCAGTTGTTTAAGGATACAGGTGGACCTGTTGCAACAATGAGAAGAACCAGTTGTCATGTCCAAAACAAGCTTTACAACGTCGGTGCGGGGGGGAGGGGAGGATGGGGAAGGTGAAGGATTGGGATTGGGGTGGAGGGGGGAGGCTGGGAAGGGATGTGAAGGGTAAACAAAGGAGTTGGCTGCAATGCTTGGTAAGAAATGTACGCATTATCCTGCCCATGTAATTGTAACCCCTCTGTACAGTATGTTCACAAAAAAATTAAATTAAATTAAAAAAAATAAGTTCTAGAAAGCCAAATTGCATTTGATATGATAAGGTTGTGAGACAACCATATTTTGAAAATATTTTTGAGACTGGTGACGTGTCATTTCTACTACCAGAAAAGTTCAAAGAAAAATTGTATTTTTTACTTTGCTATGAATGATTCCAACTTGGAAAAGTTTTGTGTAGACCAAAATTCATTTATGTATTTTTTTATATTCACAGGTGCAGTACTGAGATTGAGGTAAATTTAACCTGAGATTTGAGTGAAGCATTCTTAACCTATGTAGATATTCTTTTAAATTACTTATTACTGGAATTAATTTACCCTTATACATGTGTAAATTTATATATATGAAAAATTATGTAGAAATAGGTAAATATGTATTGTATATTATCTATTTTTCTTTCTATTCAGTTATCATCTACATACTTGCATATGAACACACACACACACCCACAAACACACAAATAGCATTGTGGAACATAAGCCCCAGAACTAGATTTTATCAATATTTTCACATGTAAATTTTCAAGTTTCTAAAATTCATTATGAACTTTCTTTTGTCAGGCGCAGTGGTTCATACCTATAATCCTAGCTATACTGGAGGCTGAGATTTGGTGATCTTGGTTAGAAGTCAGTCTGGGTGGGAAAATCTGTGAGAATCCTCACTGGCCCAAAAAAGATAGAAGTGTCATTTTGGTTCATATGTTTATATTTTAGGATAATATACTGGTTAAATATTGAAGTATGCATCCAGATTTACATATTTTGACAGATTTATGTTTTGTCATTTTATAACCATGCGTAATTCAGATTCAAACAAATAACAAAAAAGTAGTATTTAATATTAGATTTTTTTGTATGTGAAAATCTCATAAATTATTATGTAGAATGCCAAAGAGTGCCTGAAGGTTGGTAACTTCTCACTATTTGGAAACAGAAGCTAGATATCAATGAAGGTTTAATTTCTAAATGTGTAGACAACCCTATTCTGTCTCAAGTAAATTCTCCTTTTTGTTTTCTAAATGAAGTTTATTAAGCTTAGTGGCTAGTGGGTCACACCTGCAGTCCTGACAACTCAGATGGCTAAGATCTGTTCAAAATAAGCTGGAGCAGAAACAGCTATGAGAGTATTATATTCCAAGTAACTACCAGTGGAAAGAAAGGAAGAAAGGAAGAAAGAAAGAAAGAAAGAAAGAAAGAAAGAAAGAAAGAAAGAAAGAAAGAAAGAAAGAAAGAAAGAAAGAAAGAAAGAAAGAAAGAAAGAATGAAAGAAAGAAAGAAAGAAAGAAAGAAAGAAAGAAAGAAAGAAAGAAAGAAAGAAAGAAAGAAAGAAAGAAAGAGAAAGAAAGAAAGAATGAAAGAAAGAAAGGAAGAAAGAAAGAAAAAAGAAAGAAAGGAAGGAAGGAAGGAAGGAAGGAAGGAAGGAAGGAAGGAAGGAAGGAAGGAAGGAAGGAAGAAGGAAGAAGGAAGAAGGAAGAAGGAAGAAGGAAATAAGGAAGGAAAAATGAAGGAGGGGAGAGAAAACGAAAGGAAGATATAGAAGAAACAAAGGAAAGAAGGAAGGATAGAATGAAACAAAGAGAAATAGTGAGAGAAAGAACAGAAGAGAAGAGAAAAGAAAAGGAAAATGAAAAGAAAAGAAAAGAAGCCACAAATGTCTGAAAGATAGGCCCTGAATTCAAGCCTCAGTACTGGAATGAGACAGAGGAGAGAGAGAGAGACAGCGACAGAGAGAGAGACAGAGACAGAGAGAGACAGAGACAGAGACAGAGACAGAGAGACAGAGACAGAGACAGAGAAAGAGAGAGAGAGAGGAAAGAGAGGAGAGATAAAGAGGAGAATAGAAAGGAGACAAGAGATAGAGGGGAAGAGAGGAACTTAAAAAATTAAATCCACCAAAAACAAATCTTCAAAGAAACAACTGCCCAATAAATAAGTAGGCTAAAGAATAAAAGAGAAAATTCTCTGAAGAGGAAAGAAGGATGGCCAATAGACACATGAAGATATGTTCAGCCTCTGTAGCCATAAAAGAAATGCAAATCAAAACAACATTGAGATGCCACCTCACCCCAGTTAGAATGGTTATAAACAAGAACTCTAATAACAACAGATGGTGGAGGGGATGTGGACAGAAGGAAACCTTATGGCATTGTTGGTGGGAGTGTAAACTTGTTCAACAACTTTGGAAAGTAGTATGGAGGTTCCTGAAAAGACACAACATAGAGCTCCCCTATGACCCGGCAATCCCACTTTTGGGCATTTACCCAAATGTTCACAAACAAGACCACACCAAAGCTACCAGAACGACTATGTTTATTGCAGCATTATTTACCATATCTAAGATATGGAACCAATCCAGATTCCCCTCAGTAGATGAATGGATCAAGAAAGTGTGGTATATATACACAAGGGAATTCTATGCCTCCAACAGAAAGAATGACATTGCCCCATTTGTTAGGAAATGGAAAGACTTGGAAAAATTTATAAGAAGTGAAGTAAGCCAGGGTCCAAGAAACATAGGTCCCATGATTTCCCTTATTTGCAATAACTAGTGTATGTCTGAGTCAAGCAGAAAAGGTCAGATAAGTTGTTGTGAAGCCATGATTCTGGAGTACCAGAGAAAAGTAATGAACACATTTTAAGTTTTAGCACATTTTTTATATTGTTAAAATACCATACAGAGGGATTACAATTACATGGGCAAGGTAATGAGTACATTTCTTTTTGGGGAGGGGGCTTTATATATATTTTTTTACATTTAAACTGATATATATTTTTCCCCTTCCCATCCTCCCCTCTCTGCCTCCTCACCCAATCCTCCCTGCCCCGCCACCAAAATTGTAAAGTTCGCTTTTGACATAACGATTTATACATCTCATTGTTGCAATGGGTCCACCTGTGTCCCTATTTAAACGATTTGTTTTTCCCCTTCCCCTCCACCAATTATACCGACATCAAATACAGTGAAAGCAGGGCTAATACTGTGGGGGAGGGACATATAAAGCAACAAAGAAATAATCCTATAAATGTGTTAGAAACAATCTCATGAAAGAGAAAAAATACATTTGAATACATATCTTAGGATTCATTTCCCTAACATCACCTTATCTGACCTTTTATGTACATTACATTTCTTCTTAAGCATTATTGCCTCCTCCTTTGTTTCTCCTTCCCATCCCTTCTCATCTCCCCTCCTCTGCCAAATTTGTGAAGTTTAATTTTCTTCATCACATCTTGTACATTTCATTGTTGCAATGGGCCACCTGTAACCCTATTTAAACAATTGTTTTTTTTTCCTTCCCCTCCACAAATTATACCAACATCAACTATAGTGAAAACAGGGGTTATACCGGGGGGGAGGGACATACAAAGCAACAAAACATCATCTTATAACTATGTTAGAAACTATAGAAAGAAAGAAAAAACATTTGCTTCCTTATCCTGGTGTTCATTTTGCCTAACATCAACATGTCTGACTGTTTCTGTTTGTCTCAGACATATACTAGTAATTGCAAATAAGGGAAACCATGGGACCTATGTTTCTTTGGGGCTGGTTTACTTCACTTAATATGATTTTTTCCAAGTCTTTCCATTTCCTAATAAATGGGGCAATGTCATTCTTTCTGATAGAGGCATAGAATTCCATTGTGTATATATACCACATTTTCTTGACACATTTTAACCCATTTTAAATCCTTTCTCTTATGAGCTGAATTGTGTCTTCAAAGATGAGTTGATTCTCCAATTGTCCATATCTCAGATATTTACTACATTTTTACATTATATTTTATAAACTATACACATTGTATATTAAATACATTTATGGGATAGTGTAGGTGAGATGAAAGTAGTTAAGATGAGGTGAGATTGGAATATTGTGGGCTTTAAAATTAATGGAATGCTCTTTCTTTGTCTCTCTCTTTACCCCTCTCCCTCTCTTCCTTTAGGACTGACATCTTTATCAAAAGAGAAACACAAGGATAAAGGCAGACATAGGTGTACTGCAATTTCAAGCCAAGATATAAACATTGCTAACAGCCACCACAAGCTTTGAGTGAGGAATAATAGGATTCTTTCTTACCGGACTGAATGGGGCACGACATTGACAGCATCTTGACCTTTTACTTCTAACCTGCAGAACTGATTGACAAGTACCTCGGTTATTTTAACCACCTACTTGGTGGTGCCTTGTTACAGCAAGACTAGAAAAGTCAAACAAGCTTTGTGTGATAGGTTGCCATTTACATTTTTATAACTGAATATTCAAGGTTTCAGAAAGGTTAAGTAAATTATTCAACTTTAGTATATTGATAAATAATAGTGCTGTATCATGCCAAATCCAATATTCTTTTCATTGTAAGTATGCCTCATTTAAAAAATAGGTGGCATAACTTTTATATAACTCATGCAATCTATTGTGATATAATATTCCACACAGTTTCTGAGTGCAATGTTAGATACATATTCTTCTCTCAAAAATAAATAGCTTTAAAGTGTTTTTTCCTAAGAACAAGAGAGAAAATACTGATATTGTCCAGTGTCTTTAATTGGGTAGCATCTTCTGAACTTTGTCAACTTGTCCTTTTTCTTCACTTTGTGACAAACCTTGAAATCAAAGTGAATGTGAAAATTATATCAGACTCTATATGTTGGGAAAATAATAAAAACTACATAATCCAGATACTCAGTTTAAAGGTTGAATAAACAAAAGGTACAGAAGACCTCTATAAAAATCAATCATGTATACAGGTAGATGTTAATATGTTGTCTGTTAACTTTAACATCAGGTTCTAGGACATGTTTTATGCATCAGTTTTAGAAACACTCATCAGCTCAGGTTTAGAGTAGATATTGAAACAGTGGTGGGATTGTTCTACTGTGAATAAAGAAAGTCGTAGCATATTTGGAAAGGAAAATAACGAGCGTATCATTTAACAAAACAGTTTTAGGGAACATTTTATTTTACTAATTTCATAGAATTGTACAACCTTTATAGTGAGATTACTTTAGGTTTTCAATGAATGTTATCATGTTTATACAATTTTCAAAGGCATTTGCCTTTGTATGAAAAGTGGCCAATACAGTTATCTATGGCACTATTATAGTATATGTGATTCCATTTTAATCATTCAATCTTCAGTATACTTGATTGAATCTGTCAGATATATAATTTAGCAAAGTCAGTAACATGTATTCTGGACGGTTTAGTGAATATTGAAAGTTATCTAAAATTGAAGGGATATATTTATAGTTTTAAAACATATCATCTGAAAGAAAACTAAATCCCATTGCTAATATAATAATCAAAAGAAAATTTGAGATACCATTGCATCATTTAAATTTCAATTCTTGTTATATCTCTAAGTCTTTTTAGCAAAAGCTTTACATCTTCTGTTTTTTTGTTTGTTTGTTTGTTTGTTTTTTGTCGGTTGTAGACCTGAACTCTGGGCCTGGGCACTGTCCCTCAGTTCTTCAGCTCAAGGTTAGCCCTCTACAACTTGAGCCACAGCGCCACTTCCGGCTTTCTCTGCTTATTTGGTGCTGAAGGATGGAACCCAGGGCCTAATGCATCCAAGGCAAGCACTCTACCAATAGAGCCACCTTCCCAGCCCAAAAGCTTTACATCTTCTAAAGATGAATCCTATCAATTTTTATTCAGCCAATTCCAGAATGAAAAAATGAAAAGTGGTTAGACAAACTAAAATTAAAGCCTGAAATGGCTAAGTTGATGAAGTTTTTTAAAAGCCAATTGGCATAACCTCATGCAGTCGGTGAATATTAGTCAAGGTAAATTTTCATCCTCATTTTGCTATTGGTTAGGAGAATGCTATCATCTAAGGCTATCATACTATTGGCTATGAGAATGCTGTCTTCTTTGAATTAAAGCTAACCCGAATAAAGCTAGAGCACAAACGAAAGCTAAAGAACAATTTATACTCTTTTTCTTGAAAGAGAGAAGAGAGTGGAAAATGAAAGAGGGTGAATAACGTAAGATATACCAAGTGTAACTAAGAAATGTTCAGTGAACATCAGCAGACTGATGATCAATAAGAAGATGGAGTGGTAGGAGATTAAGAATCTTTAATATTGTTACAATGAGATGTACAAGTCGTTATGTCAAAAACGAACTTTACAACTTTGGTGGGGGGGCAGGGAGGATTGGGTGGGGAGGGCGGGGGAGGGGAGGATGGGAAGGGATGGGAAGGGGAAACAAAGGAGGAAGCTACAATGCTTGATAAGAAATGTACTCATTATCTTGCCCATGTAATTATAATCCCTTTGTACAGTATTTTCACAATAAAAAATAAATAAAAATTTTAAAAAAGAATCTTTAATACTGTTAGAATAGGTTATTTGCAAGTATGTAAACAGGAAAAATAAACTTACCATTTCTTAGGGGAAAGGGGGAAAAGAGTATGATACAGTAGGAAAAATAGATTGCCATACAATGTTAACATGTATGGTCATGTAATAGTAACTTCTTTTTGGACTTCTCCATGTGGGTTTACTTTGCAAACTCAATTTATAGATAATACCAGAAGAGTGACTGATGATCAGTTTTATCAAGTACATTAATTTGATTAGGACAGGAGTAAAAGTTTTAAGTTTTTTATATATGTCAAATAAGAAAAATGACCTTTCTCTAAGTATGTTCTGCATTTTTTCAGTGTTTCATTCTGCAATTTACTTACAATGTCTTGGCTTTGATTCCATTTCAGTTATTTCTTCTATTTCTCTGAGTGGCCATCCATGTGCACAAATGTATCTGGATTTATCTTTGGTTTCTCAGCTGTATTTCTAATCAGATCCTTGTTACCTTCTCTCTTTGTAATTGTCTTATCTATCACTTCTATTTGAAACCATATATATAGTCATTTCAATACACTGAAAAGTTTGGTTCCATTTAAATTATTTATTTTAAAACCTTTCTTTTGTTAATCCTTATCATTTTCATGTTTTGATTTAATACCAGATATTGAGTTGGCAAAAACAAAAGGATGATTTGAGTTTCTTGATCGTGTTAGCTTCCTTTCCAAATAATTTGATTTTGCTTTTTGGAGGTAGAAAACTTTGCATCAATTGATAGACAGGATGAGAGGTATTCTTTGTTATTGGTCATCTCTAATGGATAACAGGTTTTTTTTTTTATTACTGATGCCTACTTCTTCAAATTCACTGACATGCTTAATGTATGATACAGAATATCTTGACACAAGCTTATGAAAATTTGAAAGCAGATCTGCCAAAATATTTGCAACTCTGAACCCACTTTAGTAATAACAAGTTATTCAGGATAAAAGAGTATACCTTGTACTCATTACCTTGTCCATGTAATTGTAACCCCTCTGTGTGGTATTTTCACAATAAAAAATTTTTTGTCAAAAAGTATACCTGCTTAGACTTCTATCTACCTTGTACCTTATTTCATCCAATTTTTGTTCTGTATTATTAGTTTGAAGCATAATTTTCATATTTTTTGGGTCCGGTAGTGGAGCCTGAACTCTGGGCCTGGGCGCTGTCCCTCAGCTCTTTACCTCAAGGCTAGCACTCTACCACTTGAACCACAGAGCCACTTCCGGCTTTTTTCTTTTTTGCTTATGTGGTGCTGAGGAATCGAACCCAGGGCCTCAGGCATGCAAGGCAAGCGCTCTACCACTGCGCCATCTTTGCAGCCCAATTTTCATATTTTTTATAAACTGGTTTCTTTTTGTCCTAACTGGGAGAATAATTAAATTACTTTCCATTGCCCCAAACAGAAATTTTGTGGTTATTATTTATTTGTACTAATTGCCTATCCATTGTATTCACTCAGATGTACCGGGTGTCAGGAGCCAGTGGCCAACACGTGTAATTCTAGTTATTCAGGAACCTGAGATCTGGATGCAAGCAGTTTGAAACAAGCCTCAAGAGAAAAGTCTGTGAGAGTCTGTTTGCAAATTCATTAGTGAAAAGCCATGCTACAGGTGTGGATCAAGTGGGAGAGTGCCAACCAACAAGATGACTAAGACCAGGACACCAAATTCAACATTTCTACCTCAATATAAAATAATGCCTTAACTTGTTGAATGTAATTTAAAAAATGTTCTCAAGCAATGAATTTTTTGCAAGCTTTTTTTGTGATTAAGTGATTACATGATTTCACAAATTTCACAGTATTGTGGGATAGTGATGCTTAGTGAAAGTCACAAACACATTCTAACTTTCATGGGGCAAATTGTCTATTGTGGTCTATAAAGTTTACGAGTTCTATGAGCTTTGAATATACACTTATTTCTTCCACCTCACATAATATGTACATTCCTTTCCTTTTGCTCAGTGTCAGCTTTTCTCTCTTTCTCACTCATTCCCTCCCTCCCATCACTGGCATTCAGTTGCTTAGCTAAAATAGTGAATTTTAAGTAAAAATTATACCATGTAACAGCAGTAAAGAAAAAGTGTTTAAAATATTTTTAGTTTTTTTTTTGGTCCAGTCGTGGAGTCTGAACTCCGGACCTGGGTGCTGTCCCTCAGCTCTTCAGCTCAAGGCTAGCACTCTACCACTTGAGCCATAGCGCCACTTCCGGCTATTTTCCTTTTGCTTTATGTGGTGCTGAAGAATTGAACCCAGGGCCTCATTCACGCAAGGCAAGCGCTCTACCACTGAGCCACCTTTCCAGCCCTTATTTCATTTTTTATGGCATCTATCCATCCATCCATCCATCCATCCATCCATCCATCCATCTATCTATCCATCCATCTATACATACATATCAACCTATTCATAATCTTCATTGAAACATCTATTTCACTAATGAGCAATTAGAAGATATCTTGGGCCCTCTGTATTATACCACTATGTAAGATTCCCAAGGCCTGCAGGCAGCCTTAGAATGACATCCTACTTTTTTTTAAGTGTAAAATTTTATTTTTCTAGGATATTATGGTATTTTCTAAAAAACTCTGGTTTAAAAAAATAAATTTCTCCATGCAGAAGCAATTTCAAGAAGTATTGAGATATCTAACTAAAATACTCAAAACTGAGGGAAATTGGACATCCTTAGAGTTACATTTGCATAGGGCCTATTTTTATGTCATCTACAAACCAAATTTTATCCATTTGGCTTTTGATAGTGTATCATGAAGAAAATAACATCACCTCTAATTTCAAACCATGTAACTTATGTTAACCACAGTGTGCGTGGCACAATTGCTATTGTAAAATGCAAGGTGCTCTTTGCTAATATTCTGGAGTGTTGATTCCCTCACTGTACGTGTCCATTTTCTGATAAAAAGGTGAAAGCTTGCCGGGTGCTGGGGCTCACACCTGTGATTTTAGCTACTCAGGAAGCTGAGATCTGAGTCAGATCATGGTTCAAAGCCAGACTGGGCAGGAAAGTCCATGAGACACTTAGCTCCAATAAACCACTCAGAAAACTGGAAGTTGTGCTATGGCTCAAGTGGTAGAGCACTAGCCTTGAGCTGAAGAGCTGAGGGACAGGGCCCAGGCCCCGAGTTCAAGCCCCATGACCTACAAAAAGAAAAAAAAATCGTGAAATCTTTAGTTAGACAATGTTGGAACATTAAAACACAAAATGAGCCTAATGTTTTGTTTGGACCTGTGTTCTTCTGGAAGTATAGTATGTTATAATCATTGTATTCCAAATATTCCTTTCAATTTAATATGTCCTCCCATGGGCTTTTTATGGTTTTAGGATGTAAGAACATAAGTACTAGTTGGGCATTAGTGTCTCACACCTGTTATCCTAGCTACACCCCAGGATGAAATCTGAGGGTTGTAGTTAAAGCAACTTGGGCGGAAGATCTGTGAGACTTTTATCTCCACTTACAAAGAAGAACACACAGAATTGTCTAGGAGACCTTAACTGGCCGTAAATAGGAGGAAGATCTTTTTACTCTCAGGTCAGAAGAGGTGAGAGGAGGGAAAGAAAGTGGAAACAATGACCATAGTCCAATTTAAATACCTGCCAGCATTTTATCTCTTACCAGCAAGAAGGTCCTCCAATGATTCCTAACTCTGCTCCAGGCTGGCCAAATATCTGGAATTTCTTCTCTGTCTCTAGATCTTTTCTGTAATTATTCTCTTGAAGCAACTTCTTCTGTGTTATAAGTGAAGGTTTTCTAGGGTTAGTTAGTGAACTAGTATTGAAAAAGCTATGATAGATTCTTACTTAAACAACTATGATATGTACCAGGTCCTGTATTGAATCCCCAGCAGCACAAAAACAAACAGCTAAACAAACAAACGTAAATAATTAAAAATAAAGAGTCTATGATCACAGCCACTGTGGATGTATGAGTCACCGATTCACTTGATCTTTTCTGATTCATTTGATTGTCTTTCTTCACTTGTCAAGTTCAATCAAATCCACATAGCCACTGTTACATAGTTTATATAATACTGTAGCTTTCCAGTGCTCTGTAGACTAAGCTTGTTTGGGCATACAATATTTTATTTTCATCATACATCCTGGCATACTTCCTACTTTCACTGTTAAGTAGTAAAAAAGTGGGGCTGAGTCTTCCTTCCCTGTTTCTTTTCTAAAGCTTAGCAAAATGGTACCAATCTGTGTTTTGAGATCTCATGTAAGTTGGACAAAATCAGACTGATAATTGACTGTCCTCAATAAGGATAATTGATTTGAAAGCACATTTTGGTTTGTTATCATTAAAATTTATTTAAGCAAAAATATAATTTCTGCATGATTCTAATTATATTCATCCTGGCTATGTTAATGACTTATTTAAGGGATAAATTATTTAAACAGTCATGCTTCAAAAGATAAATGAAATGATAAAACTCTCCTTACATTATTCAGGACATTGTATTTGAAAGCTTTAATATTATATCTTTAACTGGAAGGTTTACTACTTTAGAACTATATCTTTAACTTGTAGATGATCCACAAATATATATATATATATATAATCCAGAAGTATATATATAAACATATATGTGTGTGTGTGTGTGTCTCCTATCTCTCTCTCTCTCTCTCTCTCTCTCTCTATATATATATATATATATATATATATAAATATATATATATATATGCTTATATATGATACAAGGTAAATTCATTCTTCAGTTTTATCTTAGCTATCCTGGTGTCACTGTGTCCGATAATGCTCTTAGTAGTCTCTGCTTCTCCCTTTCTGAATGATACTTGTGGCTAAAAGTGCAAAACCAGGAACCTTTCCTCTTGTAGAAACCCAATAAAAATTAATTTCAACATTTTACACATTATAGGTTTTAACATTCCTTGTCATTTATATCTATGACAATACTTATTCATCAGTACTGAAAAACATACTGACAATAGGATCCAAATTATTGTAATGATAGTATTTTTGCATTCATAAATGAACTAACAAGATATACTGACATTCATCTTTTGTATTGTATTGATAATTTGCAAGAAATTGCTGTCATTTAAGTATATTGTCAATATCATAGAGGCCCATTATTTCTTATATATTTACATGAATATTTCATGTTCTATTAGCAAAGACTGTTGTCTTAATATGTTCTTGTATTTTAACTCATTGGGAGTTTTCCATGTGAAGTGACTTGAACGTTGTTTTCCAATGCCTCTGAAACTTGTAAAAATAACTGAAAGGAGCTGGGTGCCAGTAGCACACACCTGTCATCCAAGCTACTCAGGAGGACAAGATCTGAGGATCAAGGTTAAAAGCCAACTAGGGTAGGAAAGTCCATGAAAGTCTTATCTCCAATTAACCACCAGAAAAAAAGAAGTGTGCTGTGGCTCAAGTAATAGAGTGTTAGCCTTGAGCTGAAGAGCTCAGGGACAATGGTCAGGCCCAAAATTCAAGCCCTACAACCTACAAAAAATAAAAATAAAAAATAATAGAAATAATTAATGAAATGCTAAGACATGTGTTACTGGTTCTATAGATGATTACATGTTGATATTAAAAATTATAATTCTATAAAGAAACAATAAAGAAAGCAAACAAAATTATTAACTTAAAGAACCTATACAGAGCTGTTCCGGGAAGATGGCGGAGGAGAAGCTGGAATGAACAAGCTCTCGCATAGAAAGCAGTTTTAGAGTTCCAGTGAACAGTCCTAAGCCAGAGAATCACACCAAGTGTGCCATCACAGGACAGAGAGTTAGACAAGAGAGGGGAAGCCAAGGAAACACATCAGCTGCCGCTGCGGCAGCAGGGTCGTGGCAGCGACCACCGCCGCGGGGTCATACCTGAGACACAGAGAGTCCGGGAAAAAGGAGCCAGACGCAGCGGACGAGCAGATTCTACTCAACACCAACAAGAACAGACAAGGAGCGGACATCTTCATCCTGCTGTTTGCAGACCAGAGATGACCCAGGATCCAAGACTCGGCATGAGTACAAGCCCGAAGTCCTCACTCCTTCTCAGGGAGCAGAGGAGGGAAGGCCACCCCTCCCCCCCCAGCACCGGTGATCTCCATCATGGATACCGAAAAAGCTCGGAGGAGCTGCTAGCTCCAGCTCAGGCCTTGGAATAAAACGAGTCAGTTAGCAGGTCACAAGAACTTAACGGCGAAGTGACCTGCCAGACTCAGCTCCATCCAGGGAAAAGTCACCCAGCTCAGGCACCAGCCATTGGAGTGCCTTGCCTCACTGGGTAACCAGAGCCAGAGGCTGCCCCTCCCTCTAGCAGCCACCACAATCAATTGAACAACAGAAACCCTGAGAATGGATCCAGGCTGGGCGCTGTGAGCTTTATCACAAAATAGCCCCAGGGAAAAGCTACTGTTTGTTGAAAGGCCTCAACTCTACCCAGAACCTAGCCTCATCACCACATCCCCCTCTTTTGTGATTCTCAAAGCAGGTCACCCTCCCAGAAAACTAAACTGGGAGGGGGATCTCAAAATCTTGAGTAAAGCAGAGCATTTTTCTGCCTCTTCCAACCAACCGACTTAAGAAACCAATCAAGCCACAGGACCTCAAGCTGACCAGAGACTCCAACAAGAGACTGGTTACAAACAAAAGGGAGATACAGGATTCTTCCCACTCCTCCCACCCCACAAAAAAATTCAAAAGACTTTTTCTTTTTTTTTCTTCTTCTTCTTCTTTTCTTTTTGCTTGTTTTTTTGTTTTTGGTTACCTTATATATATATATATATATATATATATATATATATATATATATATATATATATATATATATTTCCCTTCTAAAACTTTTATTAATCTTTAATTTTTGCCTCTTCTGAAAAAATAATTGTTTTCCAGTAACTTTTTTTTTTTCGTTCTCATCTTATAATTTTTATTTTAGGAATATGTGAATGAGCGTTTTCCTTTCTTTTCTTGTCTTCTTTCTCTTTTTCTTTCTTTCTTAATTATCTTTTTGTTTTTTGTCTAGCTCTACTGAACTTCTGATCTTTTCTTCTCCCTTTCCCATCCTTAAAGTTTTTCACATCTCCTCTATGTCCCTCCCCTTCTCTGAACATATTCACATTCCTCTCTAAATAGACGGTCTTTTAACCTCTATAATAACATTAATTTTTACGTTTCTATTTTTTTCTGGTCTCTCTTCATTCCCCTTTCCATCTCTTCTTTTTCTTTCTCTCTCTACTTGCATCCTACCCAACCCATTTCCTGCATTGTGATTAGGACATAGTTAACTCTCCCTGTGCCTCCCCACACCAATCTATTCCTATTTTTTACCCACATCTCTCCCTAATCCTAATAATTTCTGGTTTTCCAAATTCTTTTCTGCGGTTCGAAGTCCTTTAACATATAGTTGTTTGATGTTGAATAGATGTATCTGTTGAACTAGATTGTATCTGTAGATTATTGACTGTACAAACGCAAACGTTGGTTGATGGTTGCCTTAAGATAGTGTTCTAGCACAAAACTGTTGCAATCTTCATCTCAAATGGGCCGAGTAAGCCGGAAAAACACAAGAAAAATGGCAAATTCGGGTATCTCAATTCCCAATCTTGATAATCAGGGATTAGAACAGATAAAGAATAATCCAGAGGAGAGTTCCCAAATAGCTCTACAAACACTAATAGCAAACATGATAAATGAGAAGTTTGACAATGTAAAAAGGACTCTGTATGAGCGTGATAGGGAGAGAGAGGAGGCATCCCAGAAGTTTATACAGGAATATCATAAGCGTGATGAAGCTACTCAAAAACTAATAGTGGATTTGTGTGAACAACTTGAGAATACTCAAAGAGAAAGGGAGGAATGGCGTGAGCAGACAGAGAACACTCAAAGAGAACTGCAGGAATCCCAGGAACGGGAAGAAAGAGAATTGCAGGAATCCCACAGACGGGATGAAGCTAATCAAAGATTAATTCAGGAATTGACAGACCAGGTAGAGAATACACAAAGATCACTAAAGGCATACATGTAATCCATTAACAAAGAGCTGAAGGAAGTCAGGGAGACCACAAAGGGAATACTGAATGGAACCCAACAGAAGGAATGGGAGTCCAAAGAAACCATAACCAATCAACTAAGTGATTTGAGAACAAACACTGAACACCAAATTAAGGAAGTAAAGAAATTCATACAAGACCTAAAACAGAGCTTCAACAAAGAACTTGAAGCCATCAAATCTGACCAATTAGAAGGAAAAGAGATAAAAAACAAAGTAGAGAGTCTTGACAGCAGGTTAGACCATGCAGAAGATCGAATCTCAGGGATTGAAGACAGCCTAGATATTATAGAGTAAAAACATACAACCATCCAAGACAAGTCCAAGAAATATGATAGGTCTATCCAACACCTGGAAGACACCATCAGGAGGCCCAATCTAAGGATAATGGGTGTAGAGGAGCACCTAGAAACAGAAGTAAATGGTCTAGGAAATTTGTTTAACAGGATCCTAGCAGAGAACTTCCCAAACATACAAAAAGATAGGCCTATTCAGATACAAGAAGCTTTTAGAACCCCAAATAGACCAGACCAGAATAGGACATCCCACCGTCACATTATAATCCACACAGGATCAACCCAGACCAAGGAAAAGATCCTTAAAGCTGTCAAGGAGAAAAGGGTAGCCTGGAATGACGTATGCCATGCCCTAAAAACAAACAAATATCAACCAAGATTACTGTACCCAGCTAAACTCTCCTTCATAACTGAAGGCCAAATAAAAACCTTCCATAGCAAAGAAAAATTGGAACGATACATCTCCACCAAACCAGCCATACAAAAGATTCTTAAAGATATCCTATACATAGAAAACCAACAAGACCGCAACAAAGGCCAAGAAACTGCACCCAAACTGAGAATCCAAAAACCTTAGGAAGAACCCAGTTTTCGCAGCCCCCAAGAAGATGGATAACTTGGCAAGAACTCCCAAATACCTCTCAGTCCTATCTCTTAACGTTATCGGACTGAACTCTCCAATTAAGCGACATAGACTGTCTACTTGGATTAAAAAACAAGACCCTTCTATCTGCTGCCTGCAGGAGTCACATCTTGCCCGTAAAAACAAACACATTTTCAAGGTTAAAGGCTGGAACAAAATCTACCAAGCAAACGGCCCTCATAAACAGGTGGGAGTTGCAATCCTAATATCAGATAAAACAGACTTCAAAATAAAATTCGTTGGAAGAGATAAAGAAGGTCGCTACATACTAATTAAAGGATCTCTCCTTCAGGAGGATATTACAATTCTAAATATCTATTCGCCAAACAATGGAGCACCCAAATTTATCAAAGAAACACTACTTTCCCTCAAATCCCATATAGATCCAAAGACATTAATTGTTGGGGATTTTAACACACCACTCTTCCCACTAGATAGATCAACTCAGCAAAAACTCAATAGAGAAACCGCAGATCTAAACAGCAGCATAGATCAACTAGACTTAACAGACATTTACCGAACATTTCACCCAGCAGCATCAGAATACACGTTCTTCTCAGCAGCACATGGAACGTTTTATAAAATAGACCACATTTTAGGCCACAAAGCAAACTTGTCTAAATTCAGAAACATTGAAGTTATACCTTGCATTCTCTCTGAGGACAAGGGAATAAAATTAGAACTTAACACCAAAAGCCACCAAAGAAAGTCCGGTATCACATGGAGGCTGAACAACACACTGCTGAATCATGAGTGGGTCATGGAAGAGATTAGAAAGGAAATTCAAATGTTCATGCTATTCAACAAAAATGAACACACAAATTACCAGCTCCTCTGGGACACAGCAAAGGCAGTACTCAGAGGCAAGTTTATAGCTCTGAGCTCCTACATCAAGAAATTGGAGAGATCGGAAACCAACAATATAATGACACTTCTAAACCTTTTTGGAAAAGAGCAGCAAGATGAACCCCAATCCAGGAGATGGAAAGAAATAATCAAAAATAAATCAGAATTAAATGAATTAGAACCCAAAAAAACTATAGAAAGAATCAACAAAACAAAGAGTTGGTTCTTCGAAAAACTTAACAAAATTGACAGACCCTTAGCAAACCTTATCAGAAAAAGAAGAGAACACACCCAATTAATAAACTCAGAGATGAGAATGGAAAAATCAACACGGAAACGACCAAGATTCAGAACATTACAAGGGAATACTTCTCAAAACTTTATGCTAATAAGTTTGAGAACTTGACAGAAATCTACTTTTCCTAGCAAATATTGACATGCCAAAACTAAACCAAGATGAGTTAAACCAGCTTAACAGGCCCATAGCAAGCATTGAAATAGAAACAGCAATAAGCGACCTCCCAGCTAAGAAAAGTCCAGGACCAGATGGCTTTACAGCGGAATTTTACAAGGCCTTCAAAGCAGAGCTCATACCAATACTCCTCCAACTCTTCAATGAAATGAAAGAGAAAGCTCACTACCGAACACATTCTATGAAGCCATCATAACCCTCATCCCAAAACCAGGCAGGGACTCATCAAAGAAAGAGAACTATAGACCCATTTCTTTGATGAATATTGATGCAAAACTTCTCAACAAAATTTTGGCCAATTGACTTGAACAATTCATCCAAAAAATCATACAACACGATCAAACAGGATTCATTTCAGGGATGCAAAGCTGGTTCAATATACGCATATCAATTAATATTATTCATCACATCAACAGGAGCAAGAATAAGAACCACATGGTTATCTCAATAGATGCAGAAAAAGCATTTGACAAGATCCAATACCCCTTTATGATGAAGGTTCTGGAAAAATTAGGAATCCATGAAATATTCCTCAATACAATAAAGGCTATATATGACAAACCTACAGCCTGCATTATACTCAATGTGTAAAAACTAAAGCCATTTCCTCTTAATTCAGGAACAAGTCAAGGATGCCCACTCTCTCCACTTCTCTTCAATCTAGTATTAGAATGCCTAGCTACAGCAATAAGAAAAGATGCAGACATAAAGGGGATCCAAATAGGGAAAGAAGAAATAAAACTCTCCCTCTTTGCAGACGACATGATCTCGTATTTAAAGAATCCCATAGACTCCACTCCCAAATTAGTCAAACTGATTCAAAACTTTGGCAAAGTAGCAGGTTATAAAATTAACCCCCAAAATCAATGGCTTTTCTCTATGCCAACAATGAGAAAAGTGTGGCTGAAATTAGGAAAGCAACTCCATTTGTAATAGCCCCACAAAAAATAAAATACCTAGGAATTAACTTAACCAAAGAAGTGAAGGACCTCTATGATGAAAACTTTAAAATCTTGAAAAAGGAAATCAACACAGAACTTAAAAAATGGCAAAACCTCCCATGCTCCTGGATTGGCAAGATTAACATCGTGAAAATGGCAGAACTTCCCAAGGCTATCTACAAATTCAACGCGATACCTATCAAAATTCCACCCTCATTCTTCAACGAAATAGAAGAGGCAATCCAAAAATTCATATGGAACAATAAAAGACCCCGAATAGCAAAAACGCTCCTCAATGGAAAGAACACTGCTGGAGGAATATCAATACCAAATTTCAAACTCTACTATAAAGCCATAGTAATCAAAACAGCTTGGTATAGGCATAAAAACAGACCTCAGGGCCAATGGAATAGAATTGAAAACCCAGAAATGAACCTACAGACCTATAGCCATCTAATCTTTGATAAGGAAGCTAAAACAATAGAATGGAAGAAAGACAGCCTCTTCAGTAAATGGTGCTGGCAAAATTGGTTAACTACATGTAGAAAACTAAAGCTAGATCCTTATATATCACCCTGCACCAGAATCAACTCCAGATGGATCAAAGACCTTGAACTCAAAGCAGACACTCTGAAAACATTACAGGATGGAATAGGAGAAACCCTAGGTCTCCTTGGCTCAGGCCGAAATTTTCTGAATAGAGACCCAGAAGCACAACAAATCAAAGAAAGGTTGGACAAATGGGATTGCATAAGATTGCAGAGCTTCTGCAGGGCAAATGACATAGCTGGCAAGATCAATAGAAAGCCCACCGATTGGGAGAAGATCTTTACTAGCCATAAAACGGACAAGGGTCTCATATCTAAAATATACTTGGACCTCAAAAAATTAAACCACCCAACAACAAATCCTCAAAGAAACAACTGCCCAATAAATAAGTGGGCGAAAGACTTAAAGAGAAGCTTCTCTGAAGAAGAAAGAAGGATGGCCAATAGACACATGAAGAAATGTTCAACATCCCTTGCCATAAAAGAAATGCAAATCAAAACAATGTTGAGATATCACCTCACTCCAGTTAGAACAGCAAAAATCAAGAACTCTAACAACAACAGATGCTGGAGGGGATGTGGACAGAAAGGAACCTTACTTCATTGTTGGTGGGAATGTAAACTTGTTCAACCACTTTGGAAAGCAGTATGGAGGTTCCTCAAAAGACTTCACATAGATCTCCCCTATGATCCAGCAATCCCTCTTTTGGGCATTTACCCAAATGTTTACAAACAAGACCACACTAAAGCTACCAGCACAACTATGTTTATTGCAGCATTATTTACCATAGCTAAGATATGGAACCAACCCAGATGCCCCTCAGTAGATGAATGGATCAAGAAAATGTGGTATATATACACAATGGAATTCTATGCCTCCATCAGAAAGAATGACATTTCCGCATTTGTTAGGAAATGGAAAGGTTTGGAAAAAATTATATTAAGTGAAGTAAGCCAGGCCCAAAGAAGCATAGGTCCCATGGTTTCCCTTATTTGCAATATCTAGTATAGGTATGAGTCAAGCAGAAAAGGTCAGATAATGTGATGTTAGGAAAACGAACCCTTAAATATGTATTTTAATGTTTTCGTTTCTTTCATGCATGTGTTTCTAACACATTTATAAGATTATTTCTTTGTTGCTTTGTATGTCCCTCCCCCACAGTGTAACCCCCGCTTTCACTATATTTGATGTCAGTATAACATGTGGAGGAGATGGGGACAAACAAGTCGTTTAAGGATTCAGGTGGACCTGTTGCAACAATGAGAAGTACAAAATGTCAGGTCAAAACCAGCTTTACAATGTCGGTGTGGGGGGGGAGGGGGGTATAATTGGGTGGGGGGAGGGGGTAGGCTGGGATGGGAGGTGAAGGGTAAACAAAGGAGGAGGCTGCAATGCTTGGTAAGAAATGTATGCATTATCCTGCCCATGTAATTGTAGCCCCTCTGTACAGTATGTTCTCAAATAAAATAAAATTAAATTAAAAAAAAAGAACCGGTACAATTTTTATTTTGATGAATATGTTGTCATAAGAAATATGTAACTGTTATAATGATGTTCTAAATATTTTTGCTTATTGATTTTTATGGACAGATTAATTTATGTGAGGTTTTATAATCATAACAATCATATTTTTTAATTGAAAGCATATTATATATTCTTTTTCATATATATATTTACCTGAGATATTATTGACATTTTAACATAAGAATTGAGGCCATGGATCATAATTATTTTAATTTTTTGAATAACAGTGTTTAAACATATTTTAATGATTATAGTGATATGTTGAACATATTGTATTTAGACATTCACAATGTTTTTAAATTGCTATCCTTATTACTATTTTCCACACTCATACGTAGTACATTTTTCAAATAATATTTTGTTACTCTTTTAAGTATCTCACAAACTACCATCAATTTTTAAATTTTTGATGATTTTCTTATCTTACCTCTATATTTCTTCTATTGCTTTCCCCCCAAAAAAGTTTCTGTAATTCTTTATTTACAGCAGATATCACTTTCATGAGTTCTTTTCTATTTATGTCTGGTTTGGCTGATTTTTGAAAGTTATGTTATGACTTAAATATGACTCTTAATAAGCTATAATTGCTCATACATAGAATAACACATATATCAATCAAAGAAATCAATACTAGTGTAAACTCATAACAAATAATTGCCATAGAAACTTCTCAGTGTATTTGTAAGTATAATTAAATAAAACTGAAATAGTTCTTTCAAGCTCTGTGTTATTGAGTAGATATGAGTTATTATTGACCCATAATGACACAATCACTAAACAAATGTCCATTTCATATATATGGTGTTCCCTATGTTATTTTTTGTTTTGTTTCTTAATTTTATTATTGTAAAGGTCATATACAGAGAGCTTAAAGTTACAAAAATCAGATAACAATTACATTTCCGTTCAAACAGTATTATCCTCTCCCTTGTTTTCTCCCAGGTTTTCCCTCCCCACTATCTGATCTGACCCTCCAAGTTGTATAGTTCAATTCCAAAATAGTGTCTAGTGAGTATCGTTGCTAAATTAGTTCACTTCTTGTCCCACTATTTCTGTGTTTCTTCTTATCCTCCCCAAATCAGATTAATTTAGCTATTTTTAGTTTCTTTCATCAGTGTTATTCTTATAATACAGCTAAATGAAAACTTATGTATTCAAAGGGTATCTATTAGAACTTAAACTGAACAGTTCTATAAAATATAAATCCATTTTCTTTTTTTGAGGGGGGTCCAGTTGTGGAGCCTGAATTTTGAGCCTGGATGCTATCCCTCAGCTCTTCAGCTCAAGGTTAGCGCTCTACCACTTGAGCCATAGCGCAACTTCCGGCTTTTTTTCTTTTTGCTTATGTGGTGCTGAGGAATCAAACCCAGGGTCTCATGCATGAAAGGCAAACGCTCTACCACTGCGCCACCTTCCCAGCCCCTACAAATCCATTTTCTACATATATAAATAATATTAACATAGGTACCATAGTCCATTTTGTGCTGCTGTAACAGAATTCCTGAGACTGGGCCCATTATACTGAACAAAATTATACTGGTCCATATCTCTGGAAAATTTGTGATCGGTATAAAATGATTCTTTACATGTTCTTTCATCCTATGGCAGACAAGTAAAGAGAAGTGAACAAAGGACAAGAAGTCAAACTCACAAACTCAAGCAGATTTTAATTGCCATTAATCCATTCATATAGGGGAACCCTTCTCATCTAAACACCTCACATTGAGTCTAATACTCAAACATAATTTTACTAGTGATTATTTCAGTATTAAAGTAGATATAGTCAGCCCAGGTATATATGCTGTTTCATATAAGATGTTTGCAAATGAACTGTAGAGATACAATGCTTTGTAAACAGGAAAGTGTGTGTGTGTGTCATTTCCTTGATCCAAGAAATGTTATCTCAAAATAATTTTTCCAAGTATCCATTTCTTTAAGAATGGTCAATATCATTCCTTCTGATGGATGAGTAGAATTATATTGTGTATATATACCATATTTTTTTTTTACCTATTAGGCCACTGAAGGGCATCTGGGCTGATTGGATGTTTTGGCTATGGTAAATAATGCTGTTTTGAACATGGTTGTGCTGGTGACTTTAGTGTGGCCTTAAAGAGGGGGATGTGGGGAGAAAGCAGCCAAGAATTCATTGTATATACCATAGAATTGAGAAAAAATAGGGAAATGGTGGGTCAAAGGGTGTTGAAGAGGTTGAAGGGATGACATGGATCAACATGCATCATACACATCAATTGCTTTATGGCAAAAAAATCAATACATAAAAAGAAAAATGAATGAAGGGGTAGATTAAGATGGGTGGTTAAGAACATTGAAAGGGGCAACATTGAACAAGATTCACTGTATTCATAAACTGCTTTGTGAATAGCAAATCCTTTGTAATGTTACTTAAAGATAATAAAAAAAGCAATTAAAAAGAACTGTAGGTCAAAAGCCAAAAAAAGAAAAGAAAGAAAAAGAAAAATTGCCTCATTTTAAGCGTAGACATACTTTTTTTTTCTTTTATCAAGCACAAAGTTTAGACTTTACATGTTATTTTCATCTATCAGAGGTGAGATGATCCGGCAATTTAGCCCTTTAAGGGCCCTCAAATCATTTGGAATATGACTGTAAAAACACATATGTTTCTTGTGTGCTTCTTGTCCACTACTCTTGGCCATCTGGCTGTATTGGTCATTTTTAATTGCCATTGAATAACTTATTTAAAAAAAGCCAGATGGCTTTGGTAGAATTAAAGGTGCCATCTCATGTTAAATATATTATATTTTGTTCATAAACATTTTGTTAACTAGTATTTTTCTGGTATTTGGATTACAAACTATATAGTGCATTGCTCCTATGCTTAAGCTGATGATATACTGAAGAAAATAACCAAACAATGCTAATATATTTATATGTATATGTATATAAAATACACTTACACATAAAGAATGGAATTCCTCTGTTTGCAATCATTTCAATGCTATGGGAAATTTGTACTCAATGACAGAAAAATTATCAGTGCTTTCTCTTCTTTTAAATGATATGCTATCTTCAGTTTCAATAATGTGGAAAAACACTTGCTGTAATATTCGTAAAAATGAGTACTGTTCTAAAGATGTGAACTCGATAGTATAGCAAGTAAATTTGTTATAAAGATTAAAGAATTCTATAAAATTGGTATTGACCCACAAGTTAACCTGCTGACATTTAACTTAAAAATTAGCTTTATAAGCTGAAGAACAGAGGACAAGCCCTGAGTTCAAGCTCCAGAACCAACACACTCTATCACATACACAAAAGATAATCAAATCAAGCCAAAAATTGTCTTGTATATAACTTTATCTGATGTGGGGTGTGGAAGGGTTAAGCACAGAAATGGTGGGACAAAGGGTCAACCAATTTAGCAGAAATTGCTAGATACTACGTTGGAACTATACAATTTTGGGGGAGGGAAGTAGGGAGAGGAAAAACTGGGAAAGAATGAGGGAGGTAATGACACGTTTCAAAAGGAAATACACTCATTACTTGACTCATATAACTGACACCTCTCTGCATATCACTTTTACAAAAATATTTAAAATAAATAAATAAAACAAAAAGAAAAAATTAGCTTTATAGTAATTTTTATCAGAGCTTTAATTAATAATGATAATTTTCTAGATCTGAAAACTATGAATACATTTCAGAAAAAAAAATCAAGTAGCTTTCATACTTTCATGTAATGCGTTATATTTGCTAACTTGATAAAAAAAAACGGCATACTATATCACCACTTTTTAGTAGAAAATCATATTGGCATTTAAATAAATACCAGTATTATCAATTGGCTAGTTCAATGATGACATTGACATATATTTAAGAAATTTCAGTTTATATATTTAGTAACAATAAACAAAAAAATCTGAACATATGTTCTCACAAGTTTAATTTTTGTCCTAATTTTAAAAATGTATAGTTAGGGTCAAACTTTAGTAGCAATGTATTTATAGCAACTTCAAAATTTGCAAGATAACATCTTTCTTAATCTAGTCAGAATACTGACAAATCTCCCTTATCTCTTTGTATTATGACATTTTTGTTGACACTGTTGTATTGAAGAACTTATTATTAGCTAAAGCCTTTCCCAAAATAATCCTACTGAAAGATGGAACATCCTGATAAACTATATAATAACATTCCTAAGAAGCTATTAAAAATTGATACATCAGGCTGGGAAGGGAGGTGAAGGGTAAACAAAGGAGGAGGCTGCAATGCTTGGTAAGAAATGTATGCATTATCCTGCCCATGTAATTGTAGCCCCTCTGTACAGTATGTTCTCAAATAAAATAAAATAATATTTTTAAAAAATTGATACATCAGTCCAACAAAATCATTTTAATTATGTACTTTTGTGTACAATAAAACTTTTGAGTAAAAAATGCTGTTACATTTTGTGTAAAACAAAAGTAAAATATGAAAAATAATTTTCAGCTGTGGACATTGGCAAAATATGCATTGTAATATGTTTGGCTAAACTATTATTTCTGACTAATATTTTGTTGTTTGTGCCCATAATTGAAATCAAGAATAACCTGCAGAATTTGCTAGTAACTAAATGTTAATAATTCATAATATTACTTATTTTTGGTGATGTATTTCAGAGAAAATTTAAAGAACAACTTAGCCATATTATGACGCTGTTAATAATCTGAAACAGACTTGAAGGGAGTCTGAGAGCTTGTCAATGGTCAATTTTGTTTCTTTTTTGTTATTTTTTATTAGTTATCTTTAAGGAGTTGTACCAAGTTTGTTGCAATTTAACAAATAAATTTAAGAATACAATGCATCTTGATCTACGTCACCCTTTTCAACATTCTGATCCATCCCTTTTCTTCCTGTCCCTTCCTATACTCTTCTTAATTTTGTAGGATACACAATGGATTCTTGACTGCATTCTTCCCATCTTTCCTTTTCACTTATCCACTGCTTTGCCCTGACACTTCCCATATGAATACCTGCCTCTGGGTGGTGAACTATAATTTTACCTTTCTGAGGAATTACACTATAGTTTTCCACACAGAAATACAGTTTTATTTATTTAAATTCTTTCCTGGTTGCATACAAACACATAAACTCATTACCCTGGACATAATTACAAGTGAATAGATTATTTGGTACCTGGCTTTAAAAATTTAGAAACATTATTAGATTTCATCGTTACTTAGTGACCAAAGGAAAACATTAAAAAAATGAATGAATTCATTAGTAACTTCCTTATAGTTTTCCTACTCCTTCACTCATCTCACTTTTCTAAGCTTCTTACCTACCAATAATGGTGCACACCCATAATATTCAGGCAGCAGGAGGCTGAAGCAGCAGGATCAGCAATGCTTCCACAGACTCTAGGGCTGTGAACTGGGTTTCTTCTTTCTACACTTTTTCCTTCTGTGTATATTCGAATGCCCAGTAAGATGTGAGCTCTGGGTGACACATAGGGGTTCTCCCAGTATGAGTTCTCTGATGTTCAATGAGATGAGAGATCTTGTGGAATGCTTTTAGACAGTTCTGATATGGGTAGGCTTTGGCTTCAGTGTGAGTACTCAGGTGCTGCAAGAGGGCTGAGCAGACATTGAAAGTCTTCTCACACTCCCACACTCAAATGTTCTGTCCACCATGAAATCTGGTGTTATTTAAGGGAGGAGATCTGTACAAACACCTTCCTACAGTTCTGATATACATTGGCGCTTTCTCCAGTGTGGATCTAACTTTGATATGATTTCAAAAGATGAGTTAATATTTTGCTTGCACAATGTCCACAAGTTCACGAAGTCCATTCTGGTAGGACCAGGTTATGAATCTTTAGTGTGGGTCATTTTATGGACTGAAAACTACCTTGGGTTCCGGAACATTTGAATCTCTTCGTTGCATCGTCAAAGTTGGCTCACATAGTGAACCCTTCTAAAAAAGAATCTGCTGCTCTCAATGGTGAAATGCTTTTCTTAAAACCACTGTTTCCCTTGCTTCCTTCAGAGCCCTTTTGGTGAATGTTCACAGGGGACCTGCTTGCCACAGAACCGCTGCTCTCCTTGACTCTGCCCACTTCACAGTCCTTCTGGTAGAAGTTTTACATGTGAACCACGAATTATGTTTTTACCTCTCAAGCTACGTTTGCTCACGAACGTTCTAGAAGGAATGTCTAGGCTCCAGCCTCCATCTTCAGCACAGAAGGCATGAACCTGAGCATTCCCGGGACTAAGCCACTTCTTGGTTCAGGGTAAGAACTTCCACCACGTTATTTTTCTTCAATGGATTCATGGCAGGAAGAAAATCCAGTTGAAGTACTCCTATAGCCCCAGTTCATTCTAGAAAGGAGTCTTGAAGAATTTCTCTCTCCACTGGTCAGCAGTCTTTTGCTTTCTGTAATGGAGATATCAGATCAGCTTTGGAAAGATAGAGTTCCACTGAGACCAGCTTTCTGTAGTTTCCCAGTGTCACTTTCCTGTACAAGGAATTCTCTGGAGGCTCAGCAGGCCCTGCTCCTACAGGGTGAAAGTCAGTGCTGTTTCTTCAAAGTTCACTGGTTCATGTGACCAGGATACATTAGTCTGTAAGACCATATTTATGTTCTCTTCTACATCACTTTCATGAGTGAGCAGAGTTCAGGCTCAGGCTGTTGGCACCAGTGGACCCATGATTGGGAATTACACTCTTGGAGTTCTCCCCTGAATCAACTCTATTTCAGTTAATATTTTTGTATGTAATTCTATACCACCCAACAAATTTACTTACAAATTTATACATAAAATCTAGCTTTCAAATGTATGTGAAAGCATGCAACATTTGTCACTATGGCCTAGCTTCACATAATGTAATATTTTCCCCAGGTCTTTCCATTTCTTGACAAATGGTACTTAATAGCAGTATAAATAGTTATAAATTCAAATCCCATGTTATTCATTTTGCCATTTAAATGTCTTCCATTACCTTATTTCCTTTGAATTCTACACACAACTACAAGCATTTGTTTTACTGTTAACTTGATCCTGTATTTATTTTTCCTTTCTTTTTTCCTTCTTTCCTTCTTTCCTTGTTTCCTTCTTTCTTTCTTTCTTTCTTTCTTTCTTTCTTTCTTTCTTTCTTTCTTTCTTTCTTTCTTTCTTCCTTCCTTCCTTCCTTCCTTCCTTCCTTCTTTCTTTCTTTCTTTCTTTCTTTCTTTCTTTCTTTCTTTCTTTCTTTCTTTCTTTCTTTCTTTCTTTCTTTCTTTCTTTCTTTCTTTCTTTCTTTCTTTCTTTCTTTCTTTCTTTCTTTCTTTCTTTCTTTCTTCTTTTATTGTGAAAATACTGTACAGAGGGGTTACACTTACATGTGCAAGGGAATGAATACATTTCTTATCAAGCATTGTTGCCTCCTCCTTTGTTGCCCCTTCCCAACCCTTCCCATCCCCACCATTCCTTTCTTTTTATAAATTGATTTTCCACTTATTTTGGTGGTTCACTTCAAATAGCAGCCTCTGTGTAGTTGCAATTGACTTTCAATCAATTACATTATTTTTCATTTGATTCAAATTTTTCAGAAATAAAAACACATCTCTACTCACAGGATATGTGCTAAATTTCATTCAATCACATATGTCCTTGTCATAGGTAAACTTGAACCAAAAAGTTGGCAATAATGCACAATAAATACTGGATGTATATTGTGATTAAATCAAACCAGTACTTGTATTTTACAGAAGAGCTCAATTCTAAAGCACTCAATTGGTTGGAAACTTAACTAAAAATAATGACAGTACTTAAGAATATTAGCCTAGCCATCATTTTCTATTCTGCTTTGAAAGAGAAATGTGTTTGTATTACTATTCATTCACCATGCGTCTAAATCTGAAATTTTATATGAAATGTTATATTTCAAAATGTATTAAAATTTTATTTTTAAAGTAGAGAAACTATATATTATCAGGTCTAAAAGCATAAAGTGGATTAATATTAAAAAATAAATGGCCAATGAAGAAAGAATTTGTGACTTAAACTCGGTTTAGATTCATTTGCCTCTTGTGGGTAATAGTGTCGTACACATTGAAAATTCAGATTTTTAGAAAAGGCCTGTTTTGCCTTCAGACTTGCCTTATTGAACCACCATTTACATCTCTGATGATAGTTGTTTAGAACATGTATGAAGTCAGATCAAATGGTGGAACCAATAATTAATTAATCAATGTTGATTTAAAAATATTAGTTGGCTTTGATTTTCCTTATATTTTGTCTTTTGGTCTGCACTATCTTTGTTAATATATCTTTTCTCCTGGCCAGTTTGAAAGGGTAATTTTTTCATCATACTAGTACAGATTAATACAGAATTACTCTTTTCATTCAGCTTTTTTTGGTATGGTGTTATATTGGTCATTAGTTTGGGATAATTAACAATTTAAACCTTTGGATAATTATTTGTGTGGAAAAACATAATCATACTTTTCACCATTCGTAATAATTCAGCTTTATTTTTGTCTCTTTTATATTTATTTCTTTAGTTTGCCTGTTCAGTTCATTATTCCAAAGTTTGTTGTATCATTCTCTTATATTTAATGTCTCATTTTTTTCTTGGTAGCTTGAATATTTCACAAGTATCCATGCTCTAATTTTTCTCCATTTCCTCATGTGCCTGTACTTCTGGATCGAGTTTTAGACAAAGTTTATTTTATAGTCAACAAACCCATACCCACACATACACAAACTAAACTTCTTAAGTATTACTACACCTTAACCAAGGTTGTCTTACTTCCATACTAACAATTAACATTCTCAAAAGTTTACTAATAAACAAAACTAAAGGATTTGGTTTAGTCCCTAAGTAGTTCACTCTTCAGAGAGATGTTGCTTCAATATTTAACCTCTCATTTTCTCACCTTCTAGAAACTCACGTCACCTTGACTTTTCATATTTTGTGTCTTCTCTAACCCTCATTTCTTTACTCCCCTGGATTTTCATTTAATGGTCTTTCACTGCACCACAAGCCTTTCCTAGTCAGCACTTGTTCTCCTTTCCATAATACTCTTATTCACATTTCTGGACACAACCACTGTACAAACTCTCCTACCCCAATTTTCAGACTTGAATTCCAACAGTGTAACATCTATGTATCTATGCATGTACGTATCTATCTGTCATCTGTATATTATTTCAGAATACTTACAGTTACACAAAAGATACTCTATAGAAACTCTTCTTTCTTACACTCAAATTTTCAAATAATTAATTAACTTCATTTTTATAATGAATCCTCAGTGAAGTATTTATGAATTCTTTTCCTTAAATTTCCTAATTAGCCTTGTCCAAAATGAGCCTACCAAAATCTTGCCTGGTATTCAACAACTACATTTTATATTTTAGAATCTGGGACTAGATGTTCAGACGTAAGCTAACATACATGTTGAAATAATTTCTAGCTAAAGAAAGACTACAGGATAATTTTCTTTTTTTCTAATCTTCCTTTGGACTACTACTGGTTGCTACTATTTTATGGGGTTTTTTGAATAAATATTACATTATTTCAATTAAGTAATTGTGAATAGTATTTCTTTTCATTGCACAGAAATGAGACAAGCAAATAAAATGTCTTAAATAATAAATATATTTTGTTGAGAATTTATCTCTGCTCTCAAAACCAATATATGTATTAGTATAAACATTGTTACATAATTTTGCAGCTACTGACTCTAGACTAATATACTTAAATTACAAGCTTATCCTTTAGTAATATTGAAGCAATGTATAATATGTACATTTGCTGGTGTGACAGAAGCTAGAACACTTTTAAACAAATTTAGGGTGAAACAAGTTGAAGGTGACCAGAGTAGGAGTAATGTAGTAATATACAAGATGCTCAGACTAAGTAAAATTTCTGCTTGTATTGCTGGGGACAGCTAGATTATCTTTTCCAATACTATTTCAGCATTCTGTGCTCAAATATTAAGCAATAACTTCTAGCTCTTGGTTGAAATATAAATTAGTTTCTCCTAAGAGAAATAATCTTTTAGTCTCTTTCTTTTAAATTTGGACTAGACATGCCAAAGACATATGAGCCCACACAATAACTTTAGAGTGAAAGATAGCTTCAGTACTTCAAAGTCATAGCCACATCCCTGCAGAGAATATTGAAGGAAAGCTTCTCATAAAATTCAACTCACAACCATGGTGCACAAATACTAAACTGTGAGCTTGAGAATGTGGGAAGACTAGGATTTATTATCAATGTCCCTCAGGTCGGTAGCAGACCTTCCAATACAGAATAAATCTAGGAATAAGTGGAACCAAAGAAGAGAGGCAATGAATTTCCTTCCTTGTTTTTATTTTTAATGTGTTAATCATCTCCTTATTTCTCAAGGATAATATTTCTAACAGCAATAGACTCTATGTTCTAAAAATGTGTTAGCAACTTTGGCGGGGGTTTGGGTGGGTAGTGGTGGAGGTGGGTGGGAAGGGATGGCAGGGGTAAAACAAATGAGGAGGCAACAATGCTCTGTAGGAAATATACTCACTACCTTGCTCATGTAATTGTAACCCCTCTGTACAGTATGTAAATAAAAAATATACAAAACTGAATAAAAAAGAAACAAAAATAAAATGTGTTAGCGTAATTTAATTAAGGTTTATAGACAGTGTATATTTTATAGACAGTGTATATCCTTTAATTTCCTTAAGTCTCAAGTTTAAAAATCTCAGTTTGTATATTGTCATGTCCCTGAGCCGAGGAGATAGCTTATTGTTGATAGTACCTTGATAAAGTAAAATCAGTTAAAAATACTTCCAATTCTGATTTCAACAGGAATCTTTATAAGTGTAGTAACTAGTGTTCTGAAAGTAGGAAGAAATGGTGCACTATTGAAATGGATTTTGGGAGAAAAGACTAAATGGCTTTTATCTCATGGTATACATATCATATTACATGATATATAACAATATAGTAAAAGTACTGCACATTTTAAATATACATGCAAAAATGTGAACAACGCTATAGAGATGACAATTTTGGCAAAAAACCAAAGGTAATTCACAAGATATGAAGGAAATAGCATCCCCAGCATTCCTAGAATGGCATGATGAAGATATCTCAATGGGGGTATGGGTTGTGAACAGTTTTATTAGCCTTCTTTGGAGCGTTAATTAGCTGGAGATCTAAATCAAAATTGACAGCTAGCAGAATCTTTTTCTCTTGAGTTAAAGTCAAACTAATTAAATTCCAGAAGGAAAACATTTTCCTTCTAGGATCCTTGATCTGTCATCCTTGTATAGTGTAAAAAAAGAGTACTATGGCCTGACAATAATGTAATCAGCTGCTAGACT